>NC_140207.1:897847-940347 GCF_965226575.1 Pagrus pagrus
TTTCATGATGTTAGAGTCAGTGTGTGACCCGGTGACAGACATGAAGGATCATTAATGTCTTCTCACCAGTCGTCCCTCTGACGGTCTCGTTGGTTCATGTAGGTCCAACAGACGCAAAAGTGTTCAACTGAGACTGTTTCAGAACCAGTTTAAAGTTCTTCTGAACACCTTTAAACACATTACTCCTTTTTCTCAATATCATTTTTTTTTGTGAAAATACGAAGACGTTTCTTTTGTCCTTGTTTCTGATTGGAGCTTATTTTCTGGCTGATACTTTAAATTCATAATCACAGTCCAGTCGTACATCGTCTCCTGGTGTTTCTGGTCCAGAACTGACTGATTCTGCAGTCATGGGAACACAGTCTGTGCAGACCTGCAGCTCTCAGACTGAACCACTAGATGTCGCTGGACTCCACAGTAAAGACAGACTCACACACACACACACACACACACTTTGACACACCGGAGCGTCTCCGTCTGTTCACTGGTTTCTTCACCTCCTCCATCAGCAGCTTCTTCTTCTTGTTCACGTTGTTTCCTGCAGACAGAGACCGGACAGAGATCCAGTTCATGACAGACTCGGTATCATCGGTCCTTCTCAGACTGTTTCCACAAAGCGCTGAGAGAAGTCTCGCCTCTGCACTGCCTGTTTGTTCACACTGAGCCAGGCAGCGCCGCCATAAAGCTGCTCCGGTGTGTCGTTTCATACAGCACACCAGAACCAGAAGAGGTGACAAGTTTAGATCAACGCGTCGATAAATGAGTTTTTAGGCTCTTCTTCTCGTCACTTCCTCTTTTTATTTCCCTTCTTTTCCTTTTTCCTTTTAACTTCCTCTCAGTCTTTCACTCGCAGCTTCATCACTCCCACATCTTTTGTTTTCCCGTCCTCACGTCCTTTAAGAGAAAAACACTACATTACCCAGGAGGCCTCATTAAGCTGCAGCAGCTGGCTGCAGCGGGCTGATTTACAGCCTGGTTTCATCCCGAGCTGTCTGAAACGGAGCAGGATGCTTCCTGGATCGATGTCCTGATGCCTGAAACGTGTAGCTGCTGTCACTTTGTAACGAAGGAGAGAAACCTGCAGCAGGAAGTGTTTGAACACAACAGCAGACAGATTCATGACCACACGCTGATCCTGCTGATCACTTTATTTATCATCCATCAGTTTCCTCCTTCCTTCCAGACACATCGATCACATCAGTCAGCTTCAGGTCACAGATGGATCACTGGATCAGAGAAAATAAACCGCTTCAGTCACTTTCTTCAGCCTGAACTTTCATTCACATCAAATCAATAATTTAAGATGATGAACTTTATGGGGGCTGGATTCAGAAGCACACAGCAGGGTGCCAGATATGTTTATGTTATGTTTATGTCTTCATGATTTATTATATTGAAGTCTCTGACGCCGTCTCGAGGCATTAAAATCATTTTATCTAAACATATTTATGTCAAAGATCTTCTCTCATGCAAACGTATCTGCTGCTTGTTCTGCTTCGTGTTGCTCAACAAGACATGAAGTGTTGACAGAAGCTGAGTCGAGTCCTGAGCTGCACAGATCTCATCAAGTCATTTTTGTCTGTAATCGAGTCCTCAAAGTTTATTTTTCCTAAACTGAGTAAAAAAATGTGCATTAGATGGAATCACAGTGCGTCCAGTCCAAATACAAGCTCTAAAAACAGGTTGTGTTTGTCTTGAGTCAGGTCGAGTTTTTCTTTCTGTGTTGGACACGAGTTGATTTTTATTGGAGACACTTTGAAATATTCTCCCTCCACCAGACTCCAGTCGTTTTTCACACGTTTTAATGTTTTCTAGGAGTTAGTGACACAGAGATGATGATGATAAGCAGATTAATGGAGCATTAATTGGAAACTTATAGGAATCTACTGATCTTAACAACCTGGACTCTGATGAAGGTGTAGGAGGTCCTTCTGCTTCTTCTGAAGTCTCCACAGTGTAGATGCAGCACCTGGTTTCCGCTAAAACTACCTCCACAACACTATCATCCAAAAATAATCTAGAGCTGCACATAGAGCATATACCTCCGCCAGGGCCCAACAGTCCTCTTTTGTACTCACTCATAGTTACCAGCCTCCTGCAGTAATCATGCGAGGTCCTCATTGAAAGTTAATGTGCTCTATTCCACTGCGGCTGTATAAATATATATATATATATATATATATATATATATAATGGTCTCAGGCTGCTGAAAATTGTGTTGTTGTGTTGTTATGTTGCTGTGTTGCTGTGTTGTTGTTGTGTTGCTGTGTTTTTGTTGTGTTGTTGTATTGTTGCTGTGTTGTTGTGTTGTTGTTGTTGTGTTGTTGTTGTGTTGCTGTGTTGTTGTTGTGTTTCTGTGTTGTTGTTGTGTTTCTGTGTTGTTGTTGTGTTGTTGTGTTTCTGTGTTGTTGGTGTTGTTGTTGTGTTTCTGTGTTGTTGTTGTGTTGTTGTTGTTGTGTTTCTGTGTTGTTGTTGTTGTGTTGTTGTTGTGTTTCTGTGTTGTTGTTGTTGTTGTGTTGTTGTTGTGGTGTTGTGTTTCTGTGTTGTTGTTGTGTTGTTGTTGTGTTTCTGTGTTGTTGGTGTTGTTGTTGTGTTTCTGTGTTGTTGTTGTTGTTGTTGTGTTGTTGTTGTTGTGTTGTTGTGTTTCTGTGTTGTTGTTGTTGTGTTGTTGTTGTGTTTCTGTGTTGTTGTTGTTGTGTTGTTGTTGTGGTGTTGTGTTTCTGTGTTGTTGTTGTCTTGTTGTTGTCTTGTTGTCTTGTTGTTGTGTTGTTGTGAGTCTCAGCTCAGCTTCAGTTTCCAACATGTTGATAAGAACCGTCTCGGTGCTGGTTTCAGTCGGTCTGTGCAGCTCAGTGTCGTCTCTCCGGTTCTTGTAGTTCATGTGTCAACATGTAGAGTTCAGATGTGAGCAGCAGCACCAGAACCAGCACCAGCACCAGAACCAGCACCAGCACCAGCACCAGAACCAGCACCAGAACCAGTCAGCGGCTGGTTGTGATTTAAAAGCATCATGTTCTGTGTGTGTTGCTGTGAGTCGGACTGAAATGGATCCTGTTGTTTAGTCGGAGCTGCAGACTCAACACACAGCTGGAATGTGGCTTTCCTGGAAGAGGCAGCGACGGTTTGATTCCCGCTGTGCTTCCTCTCAGGTCAGAGAGACACCAGCCCACTGGCACACAGGCAGTAATGTGTGTGTGTGTGTGTGTGTGTGTGTGCAGGTTATGGACAGACCGGTCCTCAGTCCACCAGTCCAGGCTACGACTCCATCGCCTCTGCTGTGTCGGGGATGATGCACATCACAGGGCCCGAGGTCAGACTGTTCGGTTCGGTTCTGTTCTGTTCTGTTCTGTTCTGCTCTCCTTCCTGAACCCAGGTTTCAGTGCCTCCATGATGTTTCCTGTAGCGCCACCTTCAGGACGAGCTGTACATGTTGAGCTCTGACCTCTGAGTGGATGATCACTGTCGATTATTTTCTCGATCGATCGATCGGTTGTTTGTTTGGTTTATGAGATCAGATGCGTCAGAGTTTCGTCCACAAACCAAACACGTTCAGTTGACTGTCAAACATTCACATTTAGCAAACCGACTTCAGAGAATTTGGACTTTTTCTTTTAGATAGAAATGATCCAAATATTTGTCAATTTGTCTAAATTTAATTTGATCAATTGATTTGTTGATTGACAGAAAAATTAATCTGCAGCCATTTTGTTTTATTTCAGTCTTTGAACACTCACAGCTCCCCCATAAAATCTCATCAATTAACCAACAAAACAATCAGCAGATTGATGGACAGTGAAAGTAATTAGTTCCTGATGTTATCAGGACGGCTGCTGCTGGTTATTTTCATTATTGATTAATCTGTTGACTATTGTCTCGATCGATCGATTAGTTGTTTAAAATGTGATGAACGTCTTGTTTTGTTGAGGATCTTCAGTTTAATGTCATCGAGGAGGAGAAAAACTGAGAATGTTTTTTCTTAAATAAAATGGCTGAAAGTGATTTATTGATTATCAAGAGAAGGAATTTATTAATAGTTAAGAACTAAAACTAAAAACTTGACCGGAGAACCGCTGAAAGCAGCGATTCATTCAGCGCGATGATCAGTGCTGAGAGGAGGGACGGGTTCAGTTTGAAAGTCGAGTCTCACTTCAGGGTCAGTAAAACCTTTGGAAGCTGTTTGTTCTGCTGTCAGTCAGCAGGCCAGTTCTGCTCCCATAATGCAATGCTTCTCCCGGCAGGATGGTGAGCCGGTGCGTCCAGGTGTTGCCATGACAGACCTGGCAACGGGGCTGTACGCGCACGGAGCCGTCATGGCCGCCCTGCTGCAGCGACACAAGACGGGGAGAGGAGTTCATATCGACTGCAACCTGCTGTCCTCACAGGTGACTGCTGAGAGTGTGTGTGTGTGTGTGTGTGTGTGTGTGTGTGAGTCTGTGAGAGTGTGTGTGTGTGTTGTTTGACTGCAGCAGTCAGTTTGTTGTGTTACTGACTCTGTGTGTGATGTCAGTAACATCCAGTCTCTTAAATACTGAAGCTAAAAGCCTCATGAGTCAGAGACTGATTGGAGATGTTGAATGTTGGTGCGACCGGTTCCCACCGAGTCAGAACTTTATTAAAAGTTCTGTCAGTTCACGGACAGTAAACCAGCTGCTGTGTCACCAGTTGGAGTCTAATTCAGTTTCAACCACCGAACTCAAGACAGGACCAGCTATTCTCCCTCCGCCTGCATGTTCAGGTCCGAAGGAAAAAACAGCGTCAAAGACGACACAGCTAGCTTAGCATTAGCCTGCAGCTAGCTTAGCATCAGCCTGCAGCTAGCTTAGCATTAGCAGACTCTTCTCCTGTGTGATGAAGACGATCAGCTGACTGGTACCAGAGGAAACTCTGACAGCGTCGGACATGTTGGTGTATTTTCTTTATCAGAGATCTTTTATTGACTTGTTTGTGCAGAGGATTCACTCTGGACAGATTAGAGGAACTAAACTTTGTAACGAACTGAATTTCTCCCTTCTGTAGTTTATTGTTGAATCACTGCAGGCTGTTTGTTGCTTATTGCTGGTGAATATTATTTGAAGTCTAACCGGTAGAGAGACAGCAGGATGCAGTGGAGCTGGTCCTGGTCCAGTCTTCTTCTCTGGACCGGTGAACGTTCAGTATCTCGTCACTTTTTCATCTTTTTGTGCTTCAGTGTGAGAGAAACGAACCGTAACAGGAAACCTGTGTTTGTAACTCAAACAGAGTGAAACCTCCTGAAATGTTTCACTTTGTACTGAATGTCCCCTAAAAAGGACACAGTCATGTTACTGCAGTGCTGTGTTCAGGGTCTGCTGGTAAATCACACCACTGACGCTGCCTGTGTGTGTGTGTGTGTGTGTGTGTGAGCTGTAAACACGCCGTTGATTTATCAGTCTGAACAGTTCAGACGGAGCGATCAATATTCCTCTGAATGTTTTCGCCGTTTAAACAAATCAAACGATGCGTGGTCCTCAGACCGCCGGCGACCCAGAGACTGATGGGATCACACGTCGTCCTGGACTCTGAAGTATCCGAGACGCCCGGGGTGCGTTTGATTTGTTGTGTCAGGACCTGCTGCTTGTGTGACAGTGTTGCTTTTAAAAACATGTTTGATGTTTTACGTACTCTCGTCTCTCGCCTCGCTGGCTGGAAGAGACGCTGAGACAAACAGCTCAGCTGGTCTCAAGCTTCATGTCCTCCAGAGAGAAACTCGGCTCAGACTGAGGACTCAGAGACCAGTGTGTTCCTGTTTCATGTTGTTTGTTTGTTTCGATCTCTGACATCACTGAGTCGTTACAGAGAAGAGCTGATTCCAAAAGATTAAAACACTAAGTGAAAATATAAAATCACCTGTTAGCTTCTGCACATTTACAACATATCTTTGTTATTTTTTACTGGCTGATCAGATTCAAACACCGTCATGTTTGGAGGGAGGGAGGGAGGGATGGATGGATGGAGGGATGGATGATGGATGATGGATGGAGGGATGGATGGATGATGGATGGATGGATGGATGGATGATGGAGGGATGGATGGATGATGGATGGATGGATGGAGGGATGGATGATGGAGGGAGGGATGGATGATGGAGGGAGGGATGGATGGATGATGGATGGAGGGATGGATGATGGATGATGGATGGAGGGATGGATGGATGATGGATGGATGGATGGATGGATGATGGAGGGATGGATGGAGGGATGGATGATGGAGGGAGGGATGGATGATGGAGGGATGGATGGATGATGGAGGGAGGGAGGGATGGATGATGGAGGGAGGGAGGGATGGATGATGGAGGGATGGAGGGAGGGAGGGATGGATGATGGAGGGAGGGATGGATGATGGATGGATGGAGGGATGGATGATGGAGGGAGGGATGGATGGATGATGGAGGGATGGATGGATGATGGATGATGGATGGAGGGATGGATGATGGAGGGAGGGAGGGATGGATGGATGATGGAGGGATGGAGGGATGGATGATGGAGGGAGGGATGGATGGATGATGGAGGGAGGGATGGATGATGGATGGAGGGATGGATGATGGATGGATGATGGATGATGGATGGAGGGATGGATGATGGAGGGATGGAGGGATGATGGAGGGATGGAGGGATGGATGGAGGGATGGATGATGGAGGGATGGATGGATGATGGAGGGATGGATGGATGATGGATGGAGGGATGGATGATGGAGGGATGGATGGATGATGGAGGGATGGAGGGATGGATGGAGGGATGGATGATGGAGGGATGGATGGATGATGGAGGGATGGATGGATGATGGAGGGATGGATGGATGATGGATGGAGGGATGGATGGATGGAGGGATGGATGGATGATGGATGATGGATGGAGGGATGGATGATGGAGGGATGGAGGGATGGATGATGGATGGAGGGATGGATGATGGATGATGGATGATGGATGATGGATGGATGATGGAGGGATGGAGGGATGGATGATGGATGGAGGGATGGATGATGGATGATGGATGATGGATGATGGATGGATGATGGAGGGATGGAGGGATGGATGATGGATGGAGGGATGGATGGATGATGGAGGGATGGATGGATGATGGATGGAGGGATGGATGATGGAGGGATGGATGATGGATGATGGATGGATGATGGAGGGATGGAGGGATGGATGATGGATGGATGATGGATGGAGGGATGGATGATGGATGGTGGATGGATGATGGATGGAGGGATGGATATGAATTGGTTTCTAAGGTCTCGATCTCTGCGGTCGGCTCTCACTGCAGCTACACATAAAATACCCACAATCCACTTCTCCCCCTTCTCATATCCCATGATGCATTCCTGTATGAAGTGCTGCGACCACAGGCACGTCCACCACAGAGCGCTCCGACCAGAGATGAACAATGAGAGCACACAGCCGCAGTGGATCTGCATCCGTGTGGACGAGTTTAAGCCGAGTTTGTTTCGGTTGTCGGGGGAAATTTAATCATTACAAACCAATCAGCGCTCAGTCGTCCTGTACGAGCTGCCTGCAGGTCCTGAAGCAGCTGCACACACGAGGAAGGGGCTGAAGAGTCATAAGTCTTAAGTTCAGCTTGAAACGACTTTAAATTGTTGTGGTTTGTTGAGGAAAAGCTCAGTCATGCAGGAAAATACCAAATTCTGAAGATGAGAAACGACTTCAGGCTGTTTGGAAAGTTTAGACTGAGAGGAAGATCGTCCTCGTCCTCGAAGTCTTCTCTCTGGTCCAGTACCTCCAGAACAGCCCGGTGGAAATCCAGCTGGAGCTGAAACATTTTAACATTTAATTACCAAATATTTTCATCATCTGTTAATCAGTTCCTCCACCCTCTGATCTCGTGCTGTGCGATATGGACAAAATTTTATAACTGATATAGCTAATTTTATATCCCAATAACGATATCATAAAAAATAGTTAGAGACGTAAAATGTAAAAACAAGAGGTGTATCTCATGCAGCCAGTGTAGTTTCATGATCCCACACTGATTTTGAGTCAGTTGGTCACATGACCTGGAAGCTATTGAGCTAACATGCTAATATTTACACGTAAAAATTAATAAAAATTAGAACCAGAATTAGTCCCTCCTTCGTGATTGATCAGAACCAGTGACCCGTCTCTCTGCTGTTTGGACCTGTGTTAGTGCCTGTTTCCTTCTGTCATGAAGCTTCTTCTCACCACATGAGAGCCGTTCTTCAGCTCGCTCCTCTGAGTCTCCTTCAGTCTCGTGAGATCCTGTCGCAGCTGATCTAAAGCTGCTGTCTGCTGACGGACGCTCGCTTTAATACGACTGCAGTTTCTTTGTGATGGTGATTCAAAGTCGGAGCCGTCTCACATGTGGTGTCTCGGTCCGTCAGCGGCGGCTGTATATATCCTGTTGGGCCTGTAGTTAGAGCTGCTGCTGCGGCTTTGAGCACAGAATAATATCAGTTTCTAAACAGAGCGGTGATGGACAGAACCACCCATCAGCCCGTCCGTCTGTCTCTGCTCCGTCATGTCAACATCCTGTAAAGCGTCTCATCTTCTGCTGCTCGTCTTTTCCTTCTAATCATCGTCCGTCTTCATTTTCCTCCTTCTTCAAAATGAGTGAAACTTGAATACGACTTGAAGGTAACGTCCTCCTGCTGCCACACAACTACAACTTGTTGTCGGAGGCTCATTTTCCCTCCCAGCCGTCCATCAAGATTATTGATTAATGGGAAAAATAGATTTTTGCGTCTCTTTTGGTCACATCCTGCCGCTCTGGGATCGCTGGAGGTTCGGTCGCCATCCCAGACTTCAGTTTCTGAGGAGCTGGAACGAGACTCAGACATCAGCTCTTCTCACAGACGACACCTTTAAGAGTGAAAACAAAGATCTCATTATGATTTAACACTTCACGGGTTGATAGTTTCCTTTTTATACTGTGGATGTTAATAATGATGGAATATCAGTGAGCGGCGACCTCCACCGGCAGCAGGGACGAACGAGGCCGAGGACGGCTCACATTAACACCTCTGTCTCTCTCTCAGGTCTCCTGTCTCAGCCACATCGCTGCCAACTATCTGAACGCAGGGAAGGAGGCGCGGCGCTGGGGGACGGCCCACGAGAGCATCGTACCTTATCAGGTAACTCCCTGAACCGTCCTCTGTTCTAAACACTGATACCTGAAGGTTCTGTCCGTCCCAATCAATAATCAATAATGTACAGACAGACAGGAGGTGCTGATGATGACACACAGCACACATGTGAAGGTCATTGATCAGATTCATCTCAGTGAGTTTGGTCGTTTCACAAAACACAACTGTTCTCCTGCGTCTGTCCAGATTATTACGGACTGTCCCTTTACACTTCACACACGTCCAGCATCACTGCTGTGACTGTCCTTCACCAACAAGCAGCTCTGCAGGATGAGCCGTCACATCCTGATGTTTAAAGACAATAATGTCCATCAGGTCTGACAACATGTCTCACAGTGTCTCTGGTTCATGTCCCGCCTGAGACCTTCTTCACGTGGGTTTAATGGATCTGATGTTGGAAAATATCCACAGAAATGTGTTTTAAATTCAGCCACAGTGAATGTGAGACTTCAGCAGTTCAACCCAGCCTGAAGCTGAAAGTCTGCGTCCTCGTGGCCTGCAGGTCCACAACAGGTCCGGGACCGGAGGACACACATCAGGTCCGGGACCGGAGGGACACACATCAGGTCCCTAGTAACAGTTTAATGTTGTCCTTGTACTTATAGTCAGCGTTTGAGACGGAAGCAGCAGGTGGAGGACAGGTGGAGGACAGGTGGAGGACAGTACCTAACCCATCCATGTTATTAATATTTTCTGCTTGTTTCAGCGGCTCTGACTCGACTGGCTGTTCTGTCTCTGACATCAGAACCTTTGTTCTGATCCACTGACATGAAAACACTTTTTAACCTTGTTAATCTTCAGCTGCTGTTTTTTATGTTAAACAAGATGATACCAGTCAGCACCACGCTGAGTGTCGACCAATGACTGGCAAAAGAATCAGACTGATGATGTCACACACCTGAGGAACCAATCCCGTCAACTTGCGCTGTGGGGCCGTCCACCTCATTAACATAACGTTGCTGGGAAACGAGCCGTGTTGAGAAGTTACAGCAGTTTAAGGAGTTTAAGGACCAGAACCAGCTGGAATATTCAGTTCTTCCATCACACCTGCTGGCCTGGTTCTGCTCAGTTTGACCCGGCCCTGCGGTACGATTGGCTCGGTGCTGCAACAAAATGTGACATCAGATGATTCAACATGTGACAATAAAGTTTGGTTCTGATGCTGTCAGTGGTTCTTCACACTGTTTGTTCAGCTCGTGTTGAAGATGTTCTCCTCTCGGTCCTGATTCAGATTTCAGTCTCAGGTCAACAGAGAAACTCTATAAAGTTCAATAAACAGAATGAAAGCAGTCAGACGTTCTGACACTCAGTGTTTGGTATCAGACCGGGTCGACCCGAGTCGTCAATCTGCTTCACATTACTGACTCTGAGCCTGAGGCAGCTGACATGTTACTGTGTTATTATGGAGCTTCATAACTCACATGTGCACATTAAACCATCACACACACACACACACACCTCCTGATGTTTCGCTCCATCTGCTCGATGTGAACATGGCGGCGGGGGCGGTGGCGGCAGCGGCAGCGGCAGCTCGACTCTTGTGGTCGCCGTCCCTCACCAGCCGGAGCGTTATTGTGCGCCGCTCGGATCTAATCCTCGTGTGAACTGCCTTACCCACAATGCCGCGCTCCCTCCTCCCGCCTCCCCCCGGGCGCCGGAGATGAAAGCGGAGCAGACGGGTCCTCCGGAGATCATGACAGTCGGAACAACAGAATTATTGGTGTTGTGCGGTTGTGGCTTTACGTGGAAGACATCAGAGCTGAAGAAGACATCCGTCCTGCCGACGCTTTTAAAGTTCACATCTGATTTCTGAGACGGGTCAATTCACGTCTCAGACTGAGACATGCAGCGAGTCGCAGGAGACACGAGAGACTCGGACTGCAGTCGGGAAGGAAACGTCGACCTGAGTTCATCACAAACAAACTGCTTCTCTGCAGCTCGTCAGCACCGTGAACGGACCTGAGTTCAGGACTGTGACTGACCTCTCTTCACCTCCAACATAAAAACATCAACGCATCAAAGACACCAAAGATTCATGGAGCTTTTATATTCACATCTATGAGACGAGTTTCCTGTTTGTCAGACTAGCAGAGGTGGACCGGGTCGTACGAGGTGGACCGGGTCGTACGAGGGTGAGGAGGAGCAAATGTCTGATGAGGATTGTTATTTAAAGCTCAGCCGCCTGTGAAGTGTCCGGCTGCTGCTGGGATCATCACACCTCAGGACTTTAACCCACAACCTCTGATTACAAGACACAAAGTAGTGAAGCTGTCCAAGGAGTAACTGATAGACACAAGTGACCGCAGATAAACTGTAGATCACAACTTATTAACAGATTTCAGCTTTTTTCTGTCACCTGATGAATCTGACACCGCCTATATATCATATGTGTTTTTATTAAACGTGGTAAACCTGCTATCAATGTGCAGTAAACTGTCACCAGAGGACGACTTTGACTCTGTGTTGTGTGAGATCAAACGATATTAATATTAATATTAATGATGATGATGATGATGACGATACTCAAAGACAAAGGAAACAAGGAAACTAAAGAGAACAATATCACACGAGTAAAGGGAAAATATCAGAAAGTGTTTATTAACAAGCTCGTGGCCTTAACTTCATCACCCAGGTGATATACATTCACACTGCACACATAATCCAGATGTTAGCGGGTGTGAGTTGGTTTTTAGAGGTTAAATCCAGTCTTCTCTGTCTCTTCTCTCTCTTTTAGCTCCATCTTTGGTCTCCACCGCCCCCTGAATGTGTATTTAGCTGCTGAATGCTCCAGTTTGTTCACCAGCTGGTCTCTAACTGTGTCTGTCTGTCCATCTGTCTGTGTGAGCCGCTGGAAACACTGAGACTAAATTAGACGCTTTTAGATTACATACAATTAGATTACATCTTAATCCAAAACAACAAGCTAAAAGAGGCTCAAAGATCCGTCGAGCTGCAGAGATCCTGACACTTTGAGGAGCTTCAGTTTTCTTTGTGTTTGGGGTCGCTGTGGTTTGGATGTTTGACCTGCAGCCAGCAGGGGGCAGCCCGACCGCGCCGCCCGCCCTCTCTGAGGACTGTTTGGGGTTTTGTGGATGAACGTCCCGTCGAAGTCCCCCTGTGGACTGCGTTACCCACAAGTCCCTGAGGCCGGAGATGAAAGGGAGGCGGCGGTCGGAGCCGAGCCCCGAGAGCAGTGTGACTAAAGGGTTAGTGGTCTGAGCACACACACAACTGAGGGATGTGGTGTGTGTGTGTGTGTGTGTGTGTGTGTGTGTGTGTGTGTGTGTGTGTGTGTGTGTGTGTGTGATGTAAGACAGCAGCTCTCCTCCTTCTTTCATGTGGAGACGGTTTTTATTACCAACGATTGTGAGAGAGAAATAAGAAGAGGAGGAGAAAGTCCTGAAGGAGGAAGAGGACAATTAGTGAGGAAGAGAAGACAGATGACTGGAGGGAGGGAAAGAGGAGGAGGAGCAGGAGGAGATGAAGAGGAGGAGGAAGGAGAAGTTGCCCTCCAGCAGCTGGTGTCCTCAGGTGTCTTCAGCTTATTAAAGTTATTTTAGAACTCACCTGGGTCTCAGTTGGACCTCGTCCTCTCACCCAGAACTCTCAGAACCTCCTGTTTAATTAGATTAGATTCATATCTGCCTGCTGGGAGCAGTCAGTTAATAACACATCACAACCCCAGTTAACCAGGTGAGGTCAGCTGTCTGCTGCTGCTGCACCTCCTGCTGCTGCACCTCCTCCTGCTGCTGCACCTCCTCCTCCTGCTGCTGCTGCACCTCCTGCTGCTGCTGCACCTCCTGCTGCCGCTGCACCTCCTCCTCCTCCTCCTGCACCTCCTCCTCCTGCTGCCTAAGTCCAGCAGGACGTGAGACCCACGGGTCAGAATCACTGATGAGATCTTCTCCATCATAGTTTGCATCAGAATGTTTTCACGTTTGTGAGTGTTGAGTTTAGTTTTTACTGATGAAGTGTCTCAGCATCACGAGCTGCTGCCACTCAAACTGAGCCGCTCCAGTTTTACTGCCGAGTTGAGCCGAGCCGCCTCCAAGCGGGCCGAAACGTGTTTGTAGCTGAATTAGCGGCGCTGCTTCTTCAGCGGTGATTCTTCGGTCGTAAAACATCACAGAATAAACAATGAAGTGAAACACTAAAATAACTGTTTGACATCAGACACTGAGGTTCACTGAGGAAACATCCAGCTACAGTAACACTTTATAACAGCGTCGCCTCACTGAAGTCGTCTCCGTCCTTTCTTATTCGTCAGTTGGTTGTAAGTTGAAAAAGTCCTGAATTGTCCTGACGTCTGTCTCCTCCGTCCTCTTCTTCTCTGTTTCAGGGCTTCAAAACCAGAGACGGACACATCGTCCTCGCTGCAGGCAACGACAAACAGTTCATCAAAGTCTGTCAGGTAACAAACACCGAGACCAGCTTCACCCTGAAGATGGACCAATGTTTCCAAGTTATATGTTGCACAACTTACAGCACTGTGTGTGTGTGTGTGTGTGTGTGTGTGTGTGTGTGTGTGTGTGTGTGTGTGTGTGTGTGTGTGTGTGTGTGTGTGTGTGTGTGTGTGTGTGTGCAGGTTCTGGAGCTGGTGGAGCTCACCAACGAGCCAAAATACAAAACCAACAAGCTGAGAGTCCAGAACCGTAAAGAACTGCTGCACACACTGTCCCAGAGGTACACACACACACACACACACACACACACACACACACACACCTGACCTGTCGCTCTGTGTACTCATGAATAATTAATGAGATGATTTCTCTGTCAGGTTTCTGCAGGAGAAGACAGCTGATTGGCTGAGGAGGTTTGAGGGCTCAGGTGTTCCTGTTGGACCAATCAACAGCATCCAGGAGGTCTTCTCTGATCCGCAGGTCAGTCAGACACATGTTGAGCTGTACTGGTTTTGGTTCTGCTGACGTTGACTCGCCTAGCGGCCCGGGTCTCCGCTGGTTCTCCTCCATCTTGTCTGTTGCTGGGATCCGTTTAGTTGTCGCACATGTGACATCGCGTCCGGCTTTCCAGAACAATGAGTGATACCGGCTGCTGCAGTCTGTCGTACTGGACCGACCGCTGAGGGAACACAGAGGTCCGATAATCAGTCTTATAACCTGGAAGATGCGTCTGTTGGTCCTGCAGCACACACACCTGCTCACATGATCACCTGAACGCCTCGTTAACCTGTTCTGGACTGAATATGTGACTGCATGGATCACAATAGAGAGCGCACTTGGTGTGTGTGTGTGTGTGTGTGTGTGTGTGTGTGTGTGTGTCTGCTCATCAAACTGTCCGTCCATATGGATTAAAAACAAATTAGTCACTGCTCACAAGATACACAACTCAGCATGTTACAGTAACACACAAGCCTCACTGCTGTGTGTGTGTGTGTGTGTGTGCCTGTTTCTTCTTCTTCTGTCTCTCTAAAATAAAAACAAACACCTTGATTAGCGGGCGAGCGAGCCGCCCAGCCTTCATCCAATCAGGCGTGAGAGTCAGTCTGCGGCCTCGCCTCCTCGGCTCCGCCTCCTCCCAGCGTCTCCCATCAGTCCTCATCAGCGGGCGGTTCTGTTGACGGACACGTCGTCTGTCTGTTTCCGTCTGTATTGATCGTTTCCAGCTTTAACATCATTTTACAGACTGTAGCTCTGCACCGTACACACCTGACGGAGGAGAGCTTCTCCACTTCATTTCGTGGCTGTGTTATTTGGACCTGGTCGTGGTGCTGCTCAGCCTTGCTTCGAGCTCAGTCATGACTCTTTGTCAGGCCTCCAGGAGCAGCGCCGGGCTCTGAAGCCACCCTTTATAATGGTGAAATAACAAGCGTCACAACCCGGCCTGTCATAACCTGAGCCTTCGGTCCAGTAACATTTGGAAGAGCTGCACGATTAAATTCTTCTATCCCTGTTCGAGTTAGCGGCCACGCCGTGCACGTCACATTAACACCTGCACCCTGCTGGAGGCGGAGCCCCGTTTATTCTAATGAAGCTGCTCAGTGGTGCTTCGAAGCTAACAAAGCTCCACTCCCCGGGTATGAAGATACCCAGATCTTCAGCCAACTCGATTATCAGACCGTGGAGGTACTAAGAACATCTGACAGTGGCTCTGTTGCACTGTGAGAGGAGGAACGATACGAGATGTTCAACATCTGGTGAGTCTCACACCTCCAGAGCTGCTCTGAACCGCTTACATTTCATCAAGCTTCTGTTGGGTTTACACTGAGCTGAGATCAGATATCTGAAGTGAGTCAGTGTAAAAAAGTGGTGCTAATGTTAGCATGTGTTAGCATGTGTTAGCATGTGTTTCATACACGAGCAGACAACATGTGACTGCAGTCCGTCCTCTCGGCCTGCTGCCTCTCACTGCTCTGCAGTTTGAACAAGTTTTATCTGAATGTGTGTTTGAGGACAACAGCTCCCATCAGCACCACCTGGTACCACACTGTCATGTAAAAGCTCTGACTCAGAGTGTGTGTGTGTGTGTGTGTGTGTGTGTGTGTGTGTGTGTGTGTCAGACCAGCCCATCTGCCTCTTTAATGCTGCAGCAACTTGTTTGTAACTGAGTTGGGACACTCTGCTCTCACACCTGTGCCTGCTGACTGATGGTTCAGATGTTTTCACACATCTGGCACCAACACAGATGCTGCTGTCCTCCTGAGTGTCGGTGAGTCATCAGGCGATTTAAACCTCATGTTGTCCGTCGAAACAGACGGTCACACTGGTTTCCTGTTAGCCGAGTCAGCCAAACTACTCCTGAACCAGACAGACTTTGTTTTTATGGACCTGGAGCACAAAACAAAGTCTCGTCTTCCTCCTGAACGCCATCTGGGAGCTGAACGCACTCAGACGGCGTGCTGTACATCGCTGCGACGCTCACAGCCGGTTAGGACACTTAAACAGGAAACGAAGCAATGAAGCTGATTTGGTCACATGCTGTCACTAGTACAGTCCAAAGCAGGCTAACTGTTACTTCAGCCGGCCTCTGGAGCAGCGTTAGCTGCCAGTTTGTGGGGTTCATCTGTAGATCTTTTCACAACATCGCCTCAACGAAGTGTGGGACATTTCTCTTTTATTTGATGAGTGACGGATCCGTCACAGTCCTGTCCACACAGCCGTCGTCTCGCCTCTGTAACTTTCACACAGACGGACATGTTCCTGCTGCGATGGTTCCTGTGCGGGTCGGCTAAACGCTCGTCTGAACTGAGGCCTTTGGGAGCTCGCAGGACTGCAGCGTGGATCATAAAGGTTAGGAATGTGTCCTGCTGCCCGACTCCACTGCTGGTTGAATACCTTGCTCAAAGGCACGTCGTCTGTGCTGACAGCAGCTGTTCACTGAATTTATTTGTTCCCATAATAGCCTGAATCTCTCTGCTAGTAGATGTTTCCCACATGATGTCGGTAATTAGTGTAAAATAGCTTTCTTCTGCTGAATCTCAGATTGAAACCAACACATTGAGTTTTCCTGCACGTTTCTCTCTTCTGTTTATACTGAACGCGCTGAGAAATAATAGCTGCTCGGCATGCATCCATTAGCATCCATTCACAGGCAGTAAACACATCGAACCACATCAGATCTCATGTTTCACAGACAGCACATCACACATGTTAAATGAGGAGAGCGGCTTCAGTGGGTTTATTTGTTCTAAGATTTTATGTCGATGTTTTCGTTTTAATTTCTGGGTTTAAAGTTTTGATGTTGGCAGCAGCTTCAGGTTTCAGACGAGGCGCACAGAGCCGCCTTTAGAGCACCAGTCTGATCATATTTCTATATTTTCCTTCATGTGTCTTCATGAGTCACACCAACACCGAGATGACATCAGTTTTCTGATGTGCCGTGTCTGGCTGCAAATTGCGGGTGTCCTTGAATGCACCGTCGAGGAAACTTTCCCATGAAGTAAAAATGTTTTAGTGTTTTTATCAAGTGTCTCGCTCAGTGTCTCACCAACACGTCAGTATCAGCGAGAAAGTTGTTTTGTAGTTATTCTTTGTGGTATTTTAGAGTTTGTAACTTCCTGGAAAAGATAAAAGAGGTTGATGACTCATCGTGCACTTGCCTGTTGTAATTTTCCATCCAATAAACATTTTCCTAATTTTTATGACACTGACATGGGTGTTGTCGGAGCAGAGTGTTTCTGGGCCTCACTGCTCAAAGACACAACTTTATAACTTGATTCAGTGATTTGGGTGAAACTGGATCGTATTTTAAGGTGACACTGAAACGACCTCCGGCTGCTCTGCCTCAGCTCTGGACAGATAGCTTTACTTGTTGCTATAGTAACCACTAACTGCTGCTAACCAGCTGCCTCCCATCCAGCGCCTTCGGACCGGAGCTGTACGCAACCTCCAAGAACATCAGAGGACCGTTACGTACCGTGATGATTTATAGAGTTTCCTGATGGACAGGTACTGCTAGCATCGTTGCTAAAGTAACCACTAACTGCTGCCTATGTAGCTGCTGTTAGGCTCATGCTAGGCGTAAGGTAAGCAGGGAAGCTAAGTTAGCGATCCTATTTACTTAACCAGTGTTAAGAAAACCACCTCAGTACTGGACTTCTGTCGTCTTCCAGGAGGCAGTGTTCGCTCCACCAGCTGTTTTCATGGGAACTACATTTACACAACATAACAAATAACTACAACCATTTATATTTAACATGAAGTTGTTTAGAATCGAAATCAACGGCGGCTTTAAAGGAAGTAAATCTAATTAACGTAGAAAGTAAAAATTCCACAGTTTTGCCGTTAATGGACTAAAACCTGTAAAGCAGCGGCATGTCCCTTTAATACCATTCTGTCTGGTGTGTGTGTGTGTGTGTGTGTGTGTGTGTGGAGCTGCAGGTTTCTTCTTGCACACAGCAGCTCTGCAGAGAAGCTGCTGCTAATCAGGACGGTAGGAAGTCACCACTCAAAACTGAAATCTGGAAGTCATTTGGCAAACGGCAGAACACACACGCGCACACACATGCACACACACACACACACACACACACACACACACACACACACACACACACTCTCTGAAGTTTCTTTCCTGACTGTAAATCCTAAAGTTTTCCTTCAACGTCTCCTGGATGAAGTTAAGATGCTGCAGGTTTCAGGCGGATGGCTCTAAATACTACAATACCCATGAGCCTCAGCTGCCATTGCTACATAGAAGAAGCCAATCAGACAACATTTACTTGACTGATTCCAAATCTGATAGTGAATTGATTTTAACAGCTACATGTTTTCATCTTTAGCTTCAAAACCAGAATTTGATTTCTGATCTTGTGATTGGACGCTTCACACACAGAAAGAGTAAAAGAGTTGTCTTCTTCTGAGACAGACGTCGTTCATTTTTGGTTTGAGTCAACATTAATTATCCTGGTGATCATCAAAGAGGACATCAGTAAAGACGGAACGAACTTCAGAGACCCTGTTTGGTTGGTTGGTTGGTGGGTTTGTTGGTTGGTTGGTGGGTTTGTTGGTTGGTGGGTTGGTTGGTTGGTGGGTTTGTTGGTTGGTGGGTTTGTTGGTTGGTTGGTTGGTTGGTTTGTTGGTGGGTTGGTTGGTTGGTTTGTTGGTTGGTTGGTGGGTTTGTTGGTGGGTTGGTGGGTTTGTTGGTTGGTGGGTTTGTTGGTTGGTTGGTGGGTTTGTTGGTTGGTTGGTTGGTGGGTTTGTTGGTTGGTGGGTTTGTTGGTTGGTGGGTTGGTGGGTTGGTTGGTTGGTGGGTTTGTTGGTTGGTGGGTTGGTTGGTTGGTGGGTTTGTTGGTTGGTTGGTGGGCTTGTTGGTTGGTTGGTGGGTTTGTTGGTTGGTGGGTTTGTTGGTTGGTTGGTGGGTTTGTTGGTTGGTTGGTGGGTTTGTTGGTTGGTGGGTTGGTTGGTGGGTTGGTTGGCTCTAATCTAACTCAAGTGGATGGACCACTTGAGTTAGATTAGAGTGTGATTTTTAAAATGATATATTAGTTCTTGGTGTGGAACATCTTCATACAGCAGTTTTGTGATTTATTGTAGATTGTGCAGTTAAAAGATTGATGAATGTGATTGGACTGAGAGTCAGGACTGTCAGTAGAACTTTAGAGGAATATGAAAAAGTTCTTGCATGGGCCCGACTGTCTTCTCTAGACTTCCTTCTTTCCTTTTTGTTCTTTTATTCCAGCTTGTCCCAGTTTTTCTCCGTCTCGTGTTCTGACTCATATTTCCTCATCTTGAAGTTCTCCACTCGTTTCTTCACCTCTTCCTGTCTCTGCCCTCTTGTTGCTCGCTGTCTGTCTCTCTCAGGAGTTCGGCAGTAACCGACCTTGTTTTTATGACTACGAGTCCTCTGGCTGTGTATCTGTCATGTCGTCTGGGCAGCGTCCAGGTCCTGCAGAAAATATCCAGCTAAATATGGCTTCATATTTGAACTACGGGAGGTGCGTTTGATTTATCCCAGCTGAAAGCTAAACAGCCTCTGAAGTGGATACCTAACATGTAAGATCAGATAAATCAGCCCCTCTGCAGGCTCAAACCACCCACTTCTGGAAGTGTTATCGCCTTGTTGTGCATTCAACTCCACAGAGAAGCTGGGATTGAACCCTCAACCTGGTGGTGCTGGAGCTGCCTGACTCTTTCCATTGGCCTCAACACAAAATGAAACCCAACTTTTTCAATGTCACTACTTTTCTGTTAAAAGGGCGAAACAGGACAAACCCTCACATAACTGATACTCACATCACTGCCTTGCTCGAGGGAATGTCACTCCAGAGTATGACAGTTTTAGTGCCTCGCTGTAGTGAACTGATCTGTTAGTTTATGTTTTCACCTGCGTCTGCCCTGTCACACCATCAGGTATAAATATAAATATAAATGTATACATTAGTAATCATGAACGAGTCGTCACAGCAGGAAGATAAAAAGGTTTCACAGTTTACAGCGTTAAACACTTGTTACTGTTATTATCGTTGCAGTGATCCTGTAAGGAGTGAAAACAGTTAAACAATTATTCAGTTGATCAAACGCTTCTTCACAAAACATTATCTCCTGATGGACAAAGAAGTGGACATAAACTGTTTTTTATATAAATCACCTGTCTTTGCTTTTTCTTGAGATATATGTACAAGAATTACAGTGTATTTGTGCAAATGGCAATAAAAGTCTAATCCAGTAGTGTAGAATAATCGTCAGTGTTTGTACCACGATGTACGTTGAAACCCGACACAGCACGTAACCAGAAGTGGACAACTGGCCAATGGAGAGTTTCGGTGGTGTCTGAGAGCATTAAATGAAAACCCGTCTCCAGATCAGGTCTGCTTGATGTCTGTCTCAGAGTCAGAGTACAGCCACCATTTAACACGAATCCATGATCCATGTGAGAAAAGGAGCACAGCTCAGCCTGCACGCCCCTGAAGACATGGATGCAAAGGATGATCACACTCGTTAAAGGAGGAAACTTTCTCGACACTTTGTCGAATTGGATTCTTTCTCAACAGATTCTGGATAATGTTGGTTTGTTCCTGGATGAGCTGGATTTAAAGTCATGTTGACAGTCTTCAGACTTCCTCCAGGTCACGCAGACCTAACCCCGCCTGTTCCCAGATAACCAGATAAGCCTCAAGCTGACAGCCAAACGCAGCTCAGGGGAAATATATTTCTGGTCCGGATGAGCGATGGGCTGAATGGATGAATGTGGAGCTGTTGACTAACCAACAAAGATTTAAAATGAGCACACTCTGCTCCAGCATTAATACGATTGGCTGTAAGTCGTTCTGACACTGCTTGGTTATGACTTCAGTGCTTAAATGTGACCTTTAATCCTGCTCGAGCCTGTGAGGTTGTACAGAAGAGGAATCCTGTTTCAATTTCCTCTATCCTCGAGATTAAAACTTCCTGACTTTTTCTTTGTCAGTGTTTGTCCAGTGAAACTGGAGAAACTGTTCATACTAGAAAAATGAAAAATGCCAATCTACATTAACCTGAGAAGGACCTCTAGTGGTTGTTTGAGTTATACAGCAGGTCTGTCAGGAACAAAGGTGGAAGCAGCACAAGTATTTATACTGATGAAGTCGGGCTGCAGTCTCTTTTTATTAGTCTCTGCATGCTGTCATGCTTTATTATGTACTGTTGTTAATTATCCCGGCAAAGAGAGAGAATCCAGACACAACACTAAATACCTGTGACCTTCGACCTCTCAGGTGGCGCTGCATTAAAAACCAACATGACTGTTTAAATATATAAATATACATATATATATATTTCTACACTTCCTGAACACAGTTTGTCTGCAAATAGTTTTATTTATGTTTTACTCAGCGTCTTAACTTTTTGGGCGTCAGGGTTGAATGAACATATATTTTCAAGTGATGTCAGATCATATTGATAACGGATCATTTCAGATCAGTGTTGTGTGAAGAGATAGGACTGTTAAAGCAGGTTCATTATCCCGTATCTCCCCGATAGCCAAGCAGCAGCTCAGACGTCAGCAGAGTCCAACTGTCCTCTCGGGGGTTTTGAGTTGGTTTGGAGGACGCCCGCCCGGCCTCCTCCTCTGCTCCTCAACACATTTGTTTACCAGATAAATCGTCTGTCAAACGAGGAACCGCTCTGTCATCATAGGCAGTGCTGAGTCAGCAGGGAGAGCTTGCTATAACTCTACTGCGGGTGTAGTTTGGACAACAGACAGACACTTTTTTGTAATGGACCCAACAAACAAAGATGAAAAGTGATGAGAAAACACACATGTAGGTAAACTCTGCGGGTCTTTTCTTCGAATCACTCATAACTTCCTTTTAAATCCGCCTCACAAATAAACTGGATCTGACTTTTGAAGGATGATATCAGTCCACTCCTGAGCGGACCATCCATCACTTGGGATAGGATTCACAGATGACGACTCAAAACTACACGACTGCTGCTTAGAAAGCAATGTGACCCAATAAGGAAGAACACTGATGATTATTTATGCACTTCAACATGAAACACTGGTGAATAAAGTAAGTGCTACTTGCAAAACGACAAAGTTTAATTTACTGCAGCTCAGCTCGTATTGGTCAGAGACGACAGAAACTGAACTGAACAACAAAAAGTTGAATCTTGAGGTCAGGTGACTGTGGAGGACAGTCAGGACTCCTCTGTCTTCTTTGGTCTTCGGGTAGTTTTGTCAAAGCTTTGTGTAACACTGTCAGATCCTGCTGGGATAACATGAGTCAGCAGGTTTTACACTAACTTGTGGAGTCCATGCAGCTCGAGTTCACGCTGTCAGTAAAACAAAAGGAGGACAAACCAAAGCCAAAGATACTCCGACAATCATGGACAAGATTCAACTTTTCTGGATACAAATGCAGAGCAGAAGTGTTTTGAGCAGTAATCTCAGAGGTTTGGACTTCTCTCCATCGCTGTGCTGGGTTCAAAAGGTCTTCGTCTCTGCATCGCATGTCTGTTACATAGTAATGTTCAGACTCAGCCGCTCCAAACAATGTTTGCTAGCTCTTCTGAGAAAGCTAAGCTAAGAAAACACAGTTAACATGGCTCAGTTGAAAAGACACAAACACCACTGCCTCCGATGTAACAGAGCGTCTCAGAGCTGAGCTGGTTCAACATAATTAAAGTTGCACTGAGCAGCAACAAACTCTTCATTTCTCCCGGCTCGCGACACACTACGTTATCATGCTCTCTGATTGGGCGCATTTTAAATCACGATGTGACGATGGTGCCTCACATTGTCATCGGCCCGGCTCTTTTACTAATGACAGAAACTGATCTACTGTCAGACGTCCACCACGGTTCAGTCTTCTTCTTCGTGTCCACGGTCATGTTGCTCGAACACGATTTTGTTGGTACTGCTCGGTTTCATCCGCAGCAGTAAGCTTTCAGAAAACGCATAGATCAAATGAGAGAATATGGACACAGGGCTCCGTCCATGTCTGTATCTAATGTTGAGTGTTAACGAGCCTTTCACCATCACTTCAGCCTCCTCCCTGGGACACCTGTGCATCGTATGAGGTCACACTTCCTGCGCTGGAAACAAAGCTTTAAACCAAGCAGCCATTATGTTTCCTACACAGCAGATTTGACAAAACCTTTAAAGAGGATATAAAAGTCTGTTTTGCTGTGGAGCGACACCTCGTTATGAGAATTCAGCTCTAAACATGTTTTATATTCTGCCTCGCTTCGACCACCGTGAGCTGTGCATCGTGACCACAGCCCCGTCCTGGAGCTCACAGCTCAGCGGCGGCTCCAGGACGCACTGACAGGAATCCCTCCTGGTTTGTCTCTCAGTGTTTTTATGAGAGCTCTTGAATCCCTGTAATTCCAGCAGTTTTGTTTCCTCCGGTGATTACTGCCTGTGTCTGCTGAAAGAATGATGGCGCGAGCACATTTGTCTTTCTCTCTGTCCGTGAAGACTCTTGAAACTCAATTAGAGGAGGAGCTGTTCGGCCGGCTGCCGTCTCCTGCGACTAATAGCTCTTATCATCTGCTGAACACAGACGGATTTCTCCCTCTTTCCAACTGTTCATGAAGACCGTCCTGTCTGTCCGTGTGTGTTTTGGAAAGAGACTCTTTTGTTTTATCCCGATGATATTCGAAAGAGTGAGTTACGAAGCGACGCAGAGAACGAGGCAGAGACGACTTTGTGAAGTCATTCTCACCCTTGAGACTGTATTTTATTTCAGAAACTCGCACCTGTCGGCCGCTCACTATAATTCAGTTTTAAATGGCGAGTGTTTTCAGGACAAAGATCCAGGAATGTCGCAGAAATTCAAATGGGGAATGTTTGTTTCCATAAACGAGGCTGAAGTGAACAAACAGACTTCCTGAACGTCAGAAACACATCTGTGAAAAAACTGAGAAGTCTTTCAGAAGAAGGTATTACAGGTCCGATACACAATAAAGAAATTCTCTCACTGAGGTGACGTGACCCGGTGTTTCTCAGTTATTGTGGCCGTCGGTCGCCTTCTATTAGAAATACATTTATTCACCTAATTGAAGTTCATAAATGAGTTCACGTTGTTCAGCAGAGTTTTTGGACACGATACATCTGTTGTGATGAATGTGTCAGAAACATGGAAAGCATCAGGATGGAGGAGTTCAGGAGAGTGAGGCAGAGTCGGGCTGAATCCAGATGACCGTAGTTCACTGCACATCCAGACTTGTGAACTTAACAGACTCGTTCCAAGGAAGTCTGTGAGTGCTGAGGGCTCAACACAAGAGGCCTGAAGTGGACCGTCTGTTGACCTCCAGAGGGTCTGCCTGAGAGCCGCCATCATCAGGTCAACACTTTAAACACACAATGTATAGTTTCTGCCTCCAGGGGGCTCTCTATGAAAACAAAAGACGTTCGCCGAGTGTTGTGTTCAGGGAGCCGGTAAGCTCTGGAGGAAAAAGTCTGGAGCAAGACTAGACTTTCTCGAAGAATAAACACCTGGAGTCTCATCAGGTTCTGCTCTGATCCGGAGCCGTTTAGAGACGGGAGGAGAGCTCAGAGATTACTCTTTAACTTCTGGGATCTCTTCTTTTCCCCCCACTGTAACGTTACCTTCATGAAGTAAAGTCCATTTCCCCTCCAGCTCCAGTCAGCAGTCAACAGTACAGAACAGAACCACCCGACAGTGGAGGTCACCTCCGGATCACTGCTGCAGTCAGGCTGATAAACAGGAGTGAAGATAAATCCACAAGTTCAACAGTAACTCTGAGCTCTGCTCCCGTCGGTGAACGGCTCCGGATCAGAACCTGACGAGACTCCAGGTGTTTAGTCCTCCAGCAGGTCTGGATCTTATTCAGACTCAAGCCGGCCCTCCACTCTCAGACTTCCTTCCTCTCTCTCTGACTCTCTCCTGAAGTTACAGCCACAGACGACCAGATGAAACTCAGCGTCACCTCGAGGACACTGGAGGATTTCTCTGCTTTAACTTTGGTGGAAACGTTTGTGATGATGTGAGAACACAACTCAACAACATGCAGAACAAAGGTCCAGTTGTTTTTAGACGTTTTAATATAGAATTTCTACAAATTAAGTCTTTAAGTTAGATGAGTATCTGACATATACTCATGATATTTTGACAAAGTAAATATTAAAACTTTTCTAAAGCTTCTGATAAATGTGACGCCAAATAATACTGATAAAAACCAAACAAGCTGGCGAGTCGTTTTTAATGCAGAATTCGTACATATTATATCTTTAATGTCTCCAATACTTTGTGACCAAATACCTGCCTCAGTTTTACTAATTAGCAAATGTTAGCGTGCTAACACACTGAAATGATAAACGGGGAACATACCTGCTAACTATCAGGATGTTAGCATGACTCCTGATTGAAAACAGATTGAAGCGGGTTGATGATTGATGTGGTAACAGGTGCTTTAATGATTTAAAGTCATATTGTATTGGATGTGCTTTATATACTGGTGTATTTACAGAAGGAACGCATCTCTCTGCCGCTGCCTCTCTTCTTTATTGTCCTCCGCCTCCCCTCGCTCTCCTGCTAGTGACAAATAAAGAGATCAGAGAGTTCCTGTCATTTAAATCCTGTTACAGTATTCAGAGCTCCCTGAAGCAGCAGCCTTTTTTGCCAAACGTCTCTAATAATTTCCTAAAAATGCTCAGCTCTTTGACGTCAGGTGCCTCGGAGTGGATTTTTTTAGGGAGACAGATAATCTCCCTGACGCAGGAGTATAAATCAGGCTCTCCGATTAGCTGTGATTGATCGGAGAGGTCAGATGAACCTCCTGTCTGCCTCTCTTTTAAAACGCAGAGGTTGTTCATCTGTCAGCACATCGTGAGCATTTGGAAACGAGCCTCTTGTTCCTTAAAGACAGAGTGGTGGCGCCCTGTCCTCCCCGCCATACGTCTGTTTCGGGGTGTGGACTCTCGGCGCTGAACAACCTGTTCCCTCTTCACGCTAATCGTGTCCGTTGATGGAGCGATGGTGGAGACACTTGTGGCTCGATTAGCTGCCTGGAGAACATTGACTGCCACCTGAAGATGTGTTCAGACCTGCAGTTTAGAGACACAGTCGGCAGTAAAGGACCATTCCTGTTTTTATTACTAATAATTCACATTCTTGCTGAACGTTTTCTAATGCAGACTGAACAGTTTCACATCTTGCTGTGTGTAAGGATGTTTTCACACCTGTAGTAGTTCGATCATTTGGTCCAGAACAAGAGGGAAGAAATGATCCATTGCTGTGTTTTAGTTCTGGTTCGGTTCCTGTTCACATTGAATAAACATGGAGTCGTACAGACTGACAGGAGGCTCGTTGATTGGACAGTTTCGGCTCCTACTACAATCTCACCAGCAAAGTGTCTGAGTGTTTCAGTCGAGCATCAAACTCCAACAAACCGTCTCTGATGCTCAGATGTCCTCTGGATCCATTCAGTCACATCCGGTCCAGAACACAGAATTCATCATTAAATGGAGACAAAATGAAAAACTGTGATCACGTTTCTTCATGTTTTTATCTGTAAACAAACTCTGTGAGCAGACAGGAGCTTCTGTGCCGCCCTAGAGCCCACAACAGCCAATGAGTGATGGTGTAGACCAGTGACCACTCTCTCTTCTTCCTCCTCTCTGCTGAGCCAATCACACACCAGCCTCCAGATGACTGATGCATCCTGTAGCCAATGAGAGTTCAGATCCAGTAATATATAGTTTACATCAGTTTTAAAGCCCTGAACTTGATGTAGTTTCTGTGTTGTGCTCTTTGAATAGTCTGTTTCTGCAGCTCAGCTCTTGTTTCTGACTCTTTTATCTGCACACAGTTAGTGTGAAGAAGGAAATAAAGAGCTATAATGAGTTTAATGCTGCTGTTACTCTCAGGCAGGCGACTCTGAGCTCACAACAGGACACATTTTTACCAGGCGCCTGAATATTTCCTCATGAAAACATGTGCTGAGTGTCATTTTCACTGATGTTGTTATTACATGTGAACTGGGACCATGTCAGACTGTGTGATGTGGAGCCGTGGCAGTAAGAGCTCATCTGCAGGCTGATTATTGTATTAAAGATAAATAATTCAGTGTGTTCAAACTGTAGAAAAGTGACCCACGAGGGTCTCAGTCCGGTTGTTTGGTCTGAATTCTGACAGACTGAGATATGAACACATTAACGAGCTCTGCTGTAAACAGACAGAGAGACTCTGGCTCGTCATGACTGTGAAACATGAGTTGATTCGTCTTGTGATTTGTCACTTTGCTGTATCTGAACGCACACATGGTGTTCTGCTTCTCCAGCACATTCATCTTCTGTCCTGACAGATGTTTAGGTTTGGAACCAGGTCACACATCCTGGAAACACCTGGAAGACCTGAATTCCTTCACGCTGCTTTCCAGGGATGAAAAATTCCTGCTTTATTTTATGGTTCCCTGAGTTTCCTGCTGAGAGCGATCTGTTACGTTTAAGGAAGCCTCGTTTAACTGATTTAGTTTGGGTCCAATCAGAGTGAGAATACGTCCTGAATAGAAGCTTAACGTGAGTTTATCTGCCTCCTCGTGACTTCAGGAGTTTCAAACAGTAATTTGCTCAAAACAGTTTTATTTGTTGGTTTTCTGCTCGTTCTTCTTCCTCCTCTCGTCAGTTCGTCCTTCAGTGATTCAGTCTCTTCCTCCTGAGGATGACGTTGTGACATGAAGCTGGATTATTAATCGTCGTAACATCATCCAGAGTTCAGGGCGTGTTCACACGTTGCTCTCCTGTCTGATTGTGACCCGGTCAGAGGTCAGAGGTCACACTGTGATTACAGCCTGCCGGCCAACAGCGGCTCGTTACAGGAGCGTGGGGACACGGAGCAACAGCTGCTCGTTAAAGCTTTATTTATCCAGGGAGAGCTGACAGAGCTCTGCCCTGCTCCACACACATCCACATGTTCAAACTGGGAGCACACCAGTTCAACCAGTGTGCTGCTGCAGCTCAGTGTGGCGTGGAGGACGTTTCCTGAGGAAAACCATCTTTTTGACCAGTAATTTCTGCATTAAAAAGGTGTTTTTAGTTGAGTCAGTTGTTTCTTCACATTACCTGTCGTGAGCTGAGAGCTTCATCACCAGAACTCTGACAGCAGTCGTCTTCAGTCACCATTCAATCTGAAAGCTGTTTAAAATGATATTTTTTCAATCATCCAAATGAAACGCCGGATCTGCGATTCTCCCAATGTGTTCCTGTCTCCACCCTGCTGCTTGTGCACATCTAAAGCAACAGACAACACAGCTAGCTGTTAGCCTGCAGCTAGCTTAGCGTTAGCCTGCATCGTCACTTCCAGACTCTCCTCCTGTGTGATGAAGACGATCAGCTGGCTGCTACCAGAGGAAACTCTGACAGGGTCGGACATGTTGGTGTATTTTCTTTATCAGAGATCTTTTATTGATGTGTTTGTGCAGAGGGTTCACTCTGGGCAGATTAGAGGAACTGAACTTTGTAACAAACTGAATTTCTCTCTTTTGAAGTTTATTGTTGAATCACTGAAGACTGTTGTTTATTGCTGGTGAATATTATTTGAACTTGTCAAAAAGACGCCAGGATGAAGTCGAGCTCAGGACATGAAAACACCTTCACTCTTCAGATGTAAGAGTCTAACAGTGACGTCAGTGATGAAAAAATGTTTAATTGAATTGATTTGGAGAGTCGTGACTCCTTTATGTTCGTGTTCGATCTGTGTTGACGTTGACCCGACAGGAAGCTGTTCTGGCTCCTATGACTGACCCATGGGAGGAGTGACGTCGTTACTGACCTCCGGTTCCTTAAAACAACATTTTTCTGCCATTTTTGTGAAAAATTACTCAAACAATGTTTTACCTACTCAAGTTCTTTGACGTGAGCTGCTGAAGGAGAACATATCTGGTCATCATCAGATCCATGAGGACCGTCAACAACATTTATCAGACTCAATTCCTAAACCATCAAGATTACAAGTACACCACAGTGACCTCTGAGTGACTGTGTGGAAAAGACGTAAGTCAGTGTTTTGTGAACAGTAATCAGAGTGGGAGGAGGATGTGAAGGAGCTGAGGGAGACTAATGTAAGGAAATAATCAGCTGGAAATCCTCTGCGGTCGGTGGAGAGACATCTGGGAAAGTGTGAGAGGTGGGTTTGATAAAATCCAGGTACGCTGCGAAAGTCTGAGACTCACAGAGCGAATCTGAAATCATGTAGAGACAGACGACGTGACGGAGAGAAGGAGGAGGAGGAAGAGGAGCAGGAAGAGAAGGAGGAGGAGGAAGAGGAGCAGGAAGAGAAGGAGGAGGAGAAGGAGGAAGAGGAGCATGAGGAGAAGGAAGAGGAGCAGAAGGAGGAGGAGGAGGAGGAACATGAGGAGAAGGAAGAGGAGCAGGAGGAGGTGGAGGAGGAGGAGGAAGAGTTGGCACAGATGAGATGAAACTTGATCTCACCTGTGGGGACAAACTGAAGCGTTCAGCTGACAAACTGTTCCCCCGTGAGGAGCGACACATGATTTACATATTTAATGTTTTTATTATTCAGCCCACAGTTTCAATCGTTGTGTCCGTCAACAGAGTTTCCAGTTAATGTGTCCACGAAGAGTTCAGGTTAAATACGTTGGACTTGGTTGGATGGTTGGATGGTTGGTTGGTTGGTTGGATGGTTGGTTGGTTGGTTGGATGGTTGATTGGTTGGTTGGTTGGTTGGTTGGTTGGATGGTTGGTTGGTTTGTTGGTTGGTTGGATGGTTGGTTGGATGGTTGGTTGGTTGGTTGGTTGGTTGGATGGTTGGTTGGTTGGTTGGATGGTTGGTTGGATGGTTGGTTGGTTGGTTGGTTGGTTGGTTGGATGGTTGTTGGATGGTTGGTTGGATGGTTGGTTGGTTGGTTGGTTGGATGATTAGTTGGTTGGTTGGTTGGTTGGTTGGATGATTAGTTGGTTGGTTGGTTGGTTGGATGATTAGTTGGTTGGTTGGTTGGTTGGATGATTAGTTGTTTGGTTGGTTGGATGGTTGTTGGTTGGATGGTTGGTTGGATGGTTGGTTGGTTGGGTGATTAGTTGGTTGGTTGGGTGATTAGTTGTTTGGTTGGTTGGATGGTTGTTGGTTGGATGGTTGGTTGGATGGTTGGTTGGTTGGATGGTTGGTTGGTTGGGTGATTAGTTGGTTGGTTGGTTGGTTTAAAACCTCTAATGGAAACACTGACTTCTCCTTCAGTCTGTTGGATGTGGCGCTCTGTGAGGTCCCTGTGGTGTCTCTCTTCAGAGTGAAGGTATTTAGTGAGTCGTGTCAAACGTTCAGTTGTCATGAGATGAGTTGTAAACAGTGAAGCGTCTCTATGTTGCTGTTTCCTGTTTGGCTGTGATCTGAACTGTTTCAGAAATAGAAGAAGCCGTTCATTTCTTTATTATTTTATTCTTTAAGATGAAAGTTAATTAAAATTGTGCTCAAACACTGATGTCTTCTGAATGTACGTCTCGTCCTGATGTTGGAGTTTAATTCAGTCCTCTGATGAACCTGAACTGATCTGGATCACATAGAAACTACTAAACACTCAGAAGAAGGAGAGAGGGAGGAGATGAAGAGATAAAGAGGTGTGTAGAAGGAGAGGTTTTTTTATTATGACATTTTAATGAGAAACAAAATCCTTCTTGGAAGGAAAGTGACTCAGTTTCATAGAACCTGAGTCACTTTCCTCTGACGTAGCAACCAAAACATCCAGAGCTCAGCCTGAACACAACCCAGACGTGTTGAGTTTACAGAGCTTCTCTGACGCTTTCACATATTAATACATACATTACATACATACATTAAAATAAAGTCACTCATTCAACTCTGGATGTTTGTTCAGAGCTTCAAAGATTTAAACCAGCTTCACACTCACAGTTTGAAAACCCGGTGGAGCCCTCTGAGCTCTCACATTAACAACACGAGCTGGAAGAGAAAATCAGACCTGAAATCATCTTTGTGATCAGTTTGAGTCTAAATCTGTGTAAAGGGTCGTACATCACAGTGTTTTCTGTCTGAGCTTCTGTCTGTGGTGGCTGGCTGGCTGGTTGGCTGGCTGGTTGACTGGTTGGCTGGCTGGTTGACTGGTTGGCTGGCTGGCTGGCTGGCTGGCTGGTTGACTGGTTAATGATTGATTGGTTGGCTGGCTTGTTGGCTGGCTGGTTGGTTAATGGATGGTTGGCTGGCTTGTTGGCTGGCTGGTTGGTTAATGGTTGGTTGGCTGGCTTGTTGGCTGGCTGGTTGGTTGGTTGGTTGGCTGGCTTGTTGGCTGGCTGGTTGGTTGGTTGGTTGGTTGGCTGGCTGGCTGGCTGGCTGGCTGGCTGACTGGTTAATGGTTGGTTGGTTGGTTGGCTGGCTGGTTGGTTGGTTGGTTGGTTGGTTGGTTGGCTGGCTGGCTGGCTGGCTTGTTGGCTGGCTTGTTGGCTGGCTGGTTGGTTGGTTGGTTGGTTGGCTGGCTGGCTGGTTGGTTGGCTTGTTGGCTGGCTGGCTGACTGGCTGGCTTGTTGGCTGGCTGGTTGGTTGGTTGGCTGGCTGGCTGGCTGGCTGGCTTGTTGGCTGGCTGGTTGGTTGGAATGACACGTGGTCTTGGGGGATCAGGTGTATCTCGGTGGCTGGTGTGTGAGCTGGTGTCTATCAGTGAGTACGGTTTCTATCGGGACTATTGAGTCTGATGTTGGATTAGGCTTGATTGAATAAAAGGGGGCTGTTGGTGGAGGTATACGCTCTACTGAGTGCCATTCTAGATGGCAGCTGTATTAGTGTGATGTCATCAGTCTCCTGGCTGAACACTTTCTTCTTTAAAACACAGGAAATGAAGTTCATGTGCTGACAGCGTCTTCTGATGTGTGAAGCATGAAGCCTGAAGCTGCTTCAGTTTATGACATCACCTCATTTGCATATTTAAACCTACAATATGAGAACAAAGTAAATAATGATGTCATCGACGTCTCTGACAGTGGTGACGACATGAAGCTGATCAGCTTACACCTGAAACATCTGACCAGTCTGTGAACCTGATTGGCCGAGCCATCATCCTGTGTGTGTGTGTGTGTGTGTGTGTGTCTGTGTGTGTTGGACACAATGACAAACATCTGTCTCACACACACTGTCTCTCACAGTGTGTGTGTGTGTGTGTGTGTGTGTGTGTGTGAGTGTGTGTGTGTGTGGGGTCATGCAGGGACGTGTGAGTCAGTCTCGTTGTGATTCCTGTTTTATTTGTGATCAGAGAGAGGGAGGGTCGTCCTGCTCTCACTTCTTTATCTTCACTTCCTCATCTGTTCTTCTTCATCTCTTTCTTTTCTTTCCTCCTTCATTACTTTCTTCATCATCCTCCTCGTCTTCCTCTGGTCTTCTTCCTCTTCTCTCTTCTCTCTTTCCTTTTTATTTTGTCCCTCTGTTATTTGCATGTTTCCTCTCCTCCCTGTTTCCGTCTTTTTATTTCTCATCTTCTTTTCACTGAAAATCTCTTTATTATTGTTTCTGTCCACATCTTCATCTACGTCCTTTATTCTCTAAACTTCTCGTCTTTATGGATCAAACCGCTGATTGTTTCAAGAAATCAAGTGTAAAAATGAAAAACATCCTCTCCTCTCCAGCTCTTCACGGTCAAAATTGAAGCATTTGGAAGCTATTGTTGTGATGCATGATGGGAAATCATTTCAGAAACCACATGAGATCTGAACCGCTCAGCGTGACGAACCTGAGGTCCAACTAAGAGTCAGAGAAGAAGAAGAAGAAGAAGAGGGAGGAGAAGAAGAAGAAAATGTCTGAGTCGCTGTGAAACGCTTCAGAAACAGCTGCTGTTTTTTACATTTCTGCTTCGTCAGTTGTTTTCTTTCCTCGACCTGCTGATAACGGGCCGACCGTGGACGACATGTTCAGACACACTGCAGTATGTGGACGACTGAAACGTGGCAGGCGTCTTTAAGTTGATGCCGTGTTCACGTCAGCCAGATCGTCATTATGATAAAATCGTTCGTGTCCGATTTCTTAGTTGAAATAATGAAATAAAGTCTCCAGAAGCTCTCGGATGTGAAACTGATCAGTGGAGCTTGTTCACACCATCTGAAGTGGCTGAAAGACTTTTATCTCAGCAGCTCCAGTGAAGGTTTCAGCTTCAAACAGTAAATAACATCTTGTCAGGTCAGTTTGTGATCTCAGGCCAAAGGTCAAGGTCAGGTTTCCAACCCTGAAGTGTCTTCAGACAAAACGTTTGAATGTGTCTTTTGGGGCTTTTGTGATGCCTGAAGCCTCTTAAACCAAACTGTTCATCTAGTATTTGATCATTGTTGCAGCCAAGTTGCATTGATGAGCCGTCACCACCTGAGTAATAAAAACCATCCAGAACCTTCCGAGATCCCTAACTGGTTCTAGAGGTCCTCCAGGAGGTTCTAGTCGTCCTGTAGGTGTTTCTATGGGTCTTAAAGGTGAATCTACTGGTCAATCAGGATGTTCTGGAGGTCATGTCCATGGCCCATGTTCTTCAGGTGGTTCATGTGATAATTTAGGATGTTCTTAGGGTTGTGTAAATCCCTGGTTCTGGTTCTGTTATAGGGGGTTGCAGTAGTTATCTTAGAGGTTTAAGGGTTCTTTAAGGGTGACCTGAGCATTTATGAGGTTCTAGGGGTTCTGTAGGTGGTGAATGGTGTCTTTAAGTTGGTTCTTGCAGTCAGTAGGTGTCACATGGTGTTGTAGGTGGTTCTAGAGGTTGTTTAGGTGTTTCTATGGTCCTTGAGGTTCTAGTCACTGGTTGTACTCATCATTGCAGAGCTTCACAGCATCCTGTAGGATGTTTCAGACATCTGCGTGAGGTTTTCCAGAAGCCCCGAGATCCCATGAGTTTTTTACTGTTTGGGTGAACTGCTCCTTTAATCCGTGTGGACGTGTCCTCCTCACCTGCTGTTTGTTTGTCGTAAACCAGCGCTTCACTCTCACAGAGCTCTTACAGATGGCTTAACATTTGTCTTTGTGGATCACAAGAGATTTTCTGAGACTGAGTTGATAAACAGGAAATGTTAATGTTGCTGCAGCGTGCAGTGACTCTTCCTGCCTGTAGAGGGCGTCTGTGCACCACCTCCACTGTGAGAGGAGGAAAAGAAGAGTCTCGTCTGAGGAGATATCCTCCTGAACAAAGTTAGAAAATAATGAAAAGGTGTTTTTAAAGAGTCTGAGCACGTGTGAAGAGATTCAAACCTTCGACCCGACCGCTGCCTTGCTCCGCTGTTTCCTCAGACCGTCTGTTTGTTTGAAGCTGGAATGCGACCGAGCATAGTTTGGTTTTTGAGCCATAATCAAATCAAAATGTGTCTGCATACTTTCCCATGGGGACGGAGGAGGAGGAGGAGGGGCGTCCAATTAAACGGTGACACTCGAGAGACAGATAATAATCAGGAATGGACGGAGTTTCAAACAACAGCCAGGAGGAAGAAAAGGGAGAAGTATGTGGACGGCCGCTGGTATTTCAGATGTTATTTTTGGACATTTTCAGGAGCCGACACAGGTTTTATGTAACTCTGGATCAGGCCGGCAGCTAACGAGCTAAAATACCATGAAATGAGAGATCAAACAAAAGACTCAGGCCGAAGTGTTTGGATGAGTTGTTCTGCTGCTGACGTCACATCTGTCGCTCATCAGCAACATGTTTATATCAGAGAGACGAACGTGTTCATGTTTCACTGAACACATGGAAACATTCACGTCTGCGACCTGCAGGAGATCTTCAAACATCAAACGCTCTGATGATGGGAGATTGATCCTGAACGCAGCATGTGTCTCCGGCTGTCATGAGGACGCCATGTTTGTTTGGTGTTTATTCAAATCAGATACTAAATTAAAGATATCATGTGAACGATTTCTGCATTAAAATGTGTAAAACAACTGGACCTTTGTTCTGCATGTTGTTGAGTTGTGTTCTCACATCATCACAAACGTTTCCACCAAAGTTAAAGCAGAGAAATCCTCCAGTGTCCTCGAGGTGACGCTGAGTTTCATCTGGTCGTCAGTGGCTGTAACTTCAGGAGAGAGTCAGAGAGAGAGGAAGGAAGTCTGAGAAAGAGACCGAACACAACCAGAAGAAAACTTTAACACATCAGAGAGTTGAGCTGAAGCTCTGAGTGAAGTCAGCACTCAGCAGAGACTCTGGTTCTGGATCTGGTTTTGGTCCTCAGCCCGTCCCCCCTTCATCTTTTCACCCCCGGGTCACCACGGTGTCGTTACATAACGTCCATGATCTCACAGCTTCTGTCTCACTGTGTTGTTCTCTCCTTTCTGCTCTCTCATGTCGTTTAGAGCCGGGAGGTTAATTAAGAAGAATTTGTGGTTGAACTTGTAAAAAACTCTCTAAACATCCGACATCCTGAGAAAAATCCACAATTCACTTCATTCTGCAGCCTGTTCATGTCGTGCTGAGCAGGTGGAGATTACCACGCTAAATATTTGACATTTCTTATAAATTACCCCAAAACACAATAATCACCTCCAATTTTCCAATAAGCAGCTCATTAACAGCTGTAAGTGTTTACATCGTCAGGCTCTCTCTGTCACTCACTTACTGTACGCAGGAATTTAAACCATCGTAAAGAACTTTGGTCCTGTTACTGATTCATCTGATCATGTTTTGTTATCTCAAAATATAAAACAGACGTTTATCCAAACAAGTCCTCGCATGCAGCCGAGCTCCAGACTCACTACAGACTGAAAAGGAGAAAGAGAGGGTTTCTCTTCAGTGGCCGCTGCTGAAAGGCATTCTGGGAGATGTCAGGTTGATGACATCATGAATGTGAGATGAGCTGCGTCCTCAGGTCTCCTCTCAGCGGCCATGTTGAAACCTTCAGCGTCACCTTCACACGAACCATCAACTCATCTGTGCTCCTGAACGGCTCCTGCTGCACACCTGCTGCACACCTGCTGCACACCTGCACACCTGCTGCACACCTGCTGCACACCTGCTGCCTCACACCAACACAACACACACCACACAACACACACACACACACACACACACACACACACACACACTGCTGGTCCGCTCCACTCTCTCCATGTGGGCAACTCTTCATCCAAAACAAACATTCCTCACGCCAAAGTTTCCACTTCATACAAACTTAAACTCACAAGCTCACAACCGTGTGTGTGTGTGTGTGTGTGTGTGTGTGTGTGTGTCTGTCTGTGTCTTTTAAAACTCCAAAGACTTTTGTGTTTATTCCTGTAATTGTGTTGTAAACACTTTAATTCACTTCTGACTCTTTATCACCATGATGGAGGCTGAAACATCTCGACAGCTGTTGGACCGTTCAGGCGTTCATGTTCTCCTCAGGATGAACCGTAACAACTGTGGTGATCCTCTGAGTTTCATGTAGCGCCATCACCAGGTCAACACGTTGATGTGATCAGTACTTCACTTTATGACCTAAAACCTGCAGAACTGATGACATCACATCAACTTATTCGCTAATGTTAGCACAATTTATCGTTGTACTGACGTCATGTGGTTTGCATCCAAACTTCCTCGTCAATCGTTAATGGCTCAAGTCACCCTCATTATTATTATTGTTAATATTATTAATATTATTCAAGTCACGAGCATTCAGTTATAGATGTCAGGGAAACAACAACCTGAAGGTCCACCATTTTTGCCCTACGGCTGTCGCCATCTTGATTTCATTGGAGCCAGAAGTGACCAGATTCGGAGATGTTGGAGCTGAGCAGGACGTCCTGATTGGATGTGACTAACAACTCAGAAGGTAGCCCCGCCCTAAATCATCCCCTGCTTTAATGTCTGTTTGACTCTAAATGGGACCATAATTAATGAAATGAACATCACGATGCTACGTGAGAGATACTCAGTCAGCACACTCTGTAACAGGAACGGTTAGGAAGGTCTATCTTGCTATTAAAAGAGAGAAGTGATTGTAAATGTAACATTTAGTCGTTTCATTTGTTTTAATTAGTCTGAAAACTGATGGGTGAACTGTTGAAGTTGACTAGCTAGCAAGGATGCTCTACAGTTAGCATCCTGGCACACTAGCTAGCTTGTAAACTGAAAGAATATATTTGACTAACAGGACTGTCCTGCTTTTAACTGCTGCTTTATTTATGAAAACGTAAAAATTGATTTATTTTGTGAATGTATGTTTTTATGTAACGAGAAGCGACGTGAAGCGAGTGAGTCACATTATATCCTCCTGCTTTACCTGAACAGTGTCAGTCATGCAGATGAAGCCTCAGGAGGAGGCGACTTCTCTGATCACCGCCCGGCTGGTTGATGAACGATCAACAGTCACATGAGGCTCGTTCACTGGAGAGATGCTGCTGCAGGTAAACTGGACTCACAGCACAATTACACAACTTCAATTAGATAAGTTTAATAACTGATGTGAAGAGAATCACTCTCAAGTTGTCTAGCAGATTTGAAATCTCCAGTGTCTCTCGAGTGTCTTGTAGTGGGTTTTGGACTGTTGGTTGGACAGTCAGAAGTTTTGCCGATTATTTGTCCAGGTTTTGAAGTTTCTGTCTGAGATGTCGGCCTCCTTGTTGCTCTGAATAATCCACAGATCACCAACTGAAGACAGATTTTATTCAGACTTCATGAAAACTGTTCGAACCATGACAAACCTTTGAGGTCAGAACGTTAACTCATGCTAAAAACGAAATGTCACTGAGTAGAAAAAAATATAAGAAGAAAAAGTCTAAAATAATAGTGTATGAAAATAAAAATATAGAAGATAAAATAAAAGATAAAGCGTGAAAATATAGAAATACTACTGGGAATGGAAATATGTGAACATATGTGCCTCATACTACACTGTACTACAATATAGAGTAATATTTAAACAGACAATAATTTACACTAATATTAACTTGTTGAATATATAAACAATAAAATTGCTCATAAAATGTTTTTCCCTTTTGTTGTTAGAACACTTTTTCAAGAACATTTTGAAAAAGAAGACATTTTTCTAACATGTCTTAGTGTGAAACTTAAACGACAACCTGCCAGTCATGAAACAGGTGTCATTGTTGCATCAATCTAACTACATTATAAAACAGAGTATCGTCTGCATACAGATCTAAAACAGACCTCCTGACTCAACAGGACCAGCTGTTGGAACTGCCTGGGAAGCTGGATCCTTGTTCTTTATTTGAACTCTTCTGGACCCTCAGATAAATCCACTCGTCCTGGTCCAGCTGCTGCTCTGTTTGTGAAATTCACTGACAAATTACATTCTGAGGGAAATCCAAGGCAAATGTGGCCGTACCCTCAGCCCTCAGCCATTCACAGAAACCATATCCGTGTCTCCCCTCAGCTTGTTTTGAATACGCCAGATGTAAACTCAGACTCCACTCGCTGCCCGTCATGCAAATCCACAGGTGGGCTCAGTTTAAAAAGAGCTTGTGGTGAAACTGTCGAGAAACAAAAAGGCCAAATTACAAACAGGAGATCCTCTTGAATGCAAAACCAGGATGGGATGGATGTTGTTTAGAGGCTGCACCAGCCTGGAAACACACAACATGTGTGAAGGAGGTGTGGAAACCTGAATGGAGACAGTTTTTTCTTCTTCTTGTTGTAAGAATACAGGAAGCTTTTATGTCTGTTAAGAGGAACCAGTGAACTGGTGAACGAGCAGCTGTCCTGTCACTAGTCTTTGTTGTGTCACTGCCGAGCAAACACTTAAAAGCTCCGCGCTGAGATTCAACCTCCGAGGACAAAAAGTGTGTCTGCTGAGGGTTAGGGCTGTTTCTGTGAGAGGATGAACTCCATCTACGAGCTGTGGGTCGACATGGCTTTCCAGGGCTAATAACAATTATTAGGAATCAAGGAGATAATTAACTCCAACACAAAGCTGAAATGTTGAGCATGTTTGATTAAAATAGGACTTATAGTTTATAATTTAGTTTTCCAAAACATAGAAGTGCACTTCAATATACAACTGTAATATAATTCCTGATGTGTTAATGTGTTAAAGGAGAGCTCCTATTAAGAGCTTTTGTACTGCTGGATAACTTAATCCACAGAACACTGCATCAATAGATTTATTTATTTTATATTCAGCTTAATCCGCAAAGTAACTTGTAACTAAAGTCATCAAATAAATGTAGTGGAGTACAATATTTGGCCTTGGAGTATTAGAGTACAGAGTATAGAGTATCGGAGTGTAGAGTATCGGAGTGTAGAGTATCGGAGTGTAGAGTATCAGAGTGTAGAGTATCGGAGTATAGAGTATCGGAGTGTAGAGTATCGGAGTGTAGAGTATCAGAGTATAGAGTATCGGAGTGTAGAGTATCAGAGTATAGAGTATCGGAGTGTAGAGTATCGGAGTGTAGAGTATCAGAGTGTAGAGTATCGGAGTGTAGAGTATCGGAGTGTAGAGTATCAGAGTATAGAGTATCAGAGTGTAGAGTATCGGAGTATAGAGTATCGGAGTGTAGAGTATCGGAGTGTAGAGTATCAGAGTATAGAGTATCGGAGTGTAGAGTATCGGAGTGTAGAGTATCGGAGTGTAGAGTATCGGAGTGTAGAGTATCAGAGTATAGAGTATCGGAGTGTAGAGTATCGGAGTGTAGAGTATCAGAGTGTAGAGTATCAGAGTGTAGAGTATCGGAGTGTAGAGTATCAGAGTGTAGAGTATCGGAGTGTTGAGTATCGGAGTGTAGAGTATCGGAGTGTAGAGTATCGGAGTGTAGAGTATCAGAGTATAGAGTATCGGAGTGTAGAGTATCGGAGTGTAGAGTATCGGAGTGTAGAGTATCAGAGTGTAGAGTATCGGAGTGTAGAGTATCGGAGTATAGAGTATCGGAGTGTAGAGTATCGGAGTATAGAGTATCGGAGTGTAGAGTATCGGAGTGTAGAGTATCGGAGTGTAGAGTATCAGAGTGTAGAGTATCGGAGTGTAGAGTATCGGAGTGTAGAGTATCGGAGTATAGAGTATCGGAGTGTAGAGTATCGGAGTGTAGAGTATCAGAGTATAGAGTATCGGAGTGTAGAGTATCAGAGTGTAGAGTATCGGAGTGTAGAGTATCGGAGTATAGAGTATCGGAGTATAGAGTATCGGAGTGTAGAGTATCAGAGTGTAGAGTATCAGAGTATAGAGTATCGGAGTGTAGAGTATCAGAGTATAGAGTATCGGAGTGTAGAGTATCGAAGTGTAGAGTATCAGAATATAGAGTATCGGAGTATACCAGTACTCAACTAAAGCACCAGTCAAGTACCTTAGAACTGTACTTGTGGAGTACCGTACTCAGGTAAATGTACTTGATGATTTCCCCAGGTGTACTGACTGTTTGAGCTGGAGGTTTGAATGCTGTACTGAGCTCAGCTGTTCAGCTCGTCTTTAATGTTCAGCTGCCGTCAGTGAAGCTCAGCACTCGATGTCGGACACTTGATCTTAGATTAGATTGTGTCTCTTTTCATTGGTGGTGTTTTGATGAGAACCTGCTGGAGGTGTTCAGGTCCACTGATGGAGCTCCCTCACTCCCTGAACAAGTGTTTTCTCCCTCCGCAGGTTCAGACTCTGCGGTGCAGGTGAGTCGACGGGCTGCTGATGCTGCTGCACTGCATCCTACCTGCCTTCACAGTCTCCTACCTGCCTTCACAGTCTCCTACCTGCCTTCACAGTCTCCTGCCTGCTCATCACCTTGTCCCTGTTGTTCCTGCTGATCATGGGGTTCTGCAGCGTCCATGTTCTGTGTGTGCTGAAGCAGCCGCAGCCGAGACCACCAGTGCCGGACCAGCATGAAGAGGAAGGCCTTCAGGTTATCACCTGGAGTTCAGCTCTTCATCCTCGGCCCAACACTGGCGTTTGCATTGCAGAAGTTCCTTCAGCCTGTCCATCAGCATCTCCAGCGGGCTCACCACCCCTCTGCTGTACCTCCACAGAGTTGGGAAACTGCGCTGCATCAACTTCTGAGCTTAACTGTGTCTCAGTTTGAAGTCTGGAGTCTGGATTCTAACTCACCGCCATCTTTGTTAATAACTGGAGACAAGAAGGTCTAATTTGGGAAGAGACATGGAGTCTGGATGGAGCTGAGGTGGGAGAAGCAACAGAAGACGACCAGAGCTGAGTCCAAACAGGCCCAACATCAATCCTGGATATATTTTAATACAGTAATGGTTCTGAAAATCTACAAACTCTCAGTCAAGGAAGAGGAATGACTTTGGACCTCTGGGTGATTTTTTTTTTCTCGAGTTCTTGAAGTCAGTTGACTTCACTGTCATTAACCTCACCTTGCTCATTAATAATGACAAAAAGGCCAAAATGTACAATACAACAGGCTCATCTTAGCTTTCAGGTTGTCTCATTTTAATTCACTTCCCGACATGATCTGAAGAAGAAAGATCTGGATCTCCTGACTCCGGTGACATGTTTTCAGGACGGTCATGCTCGGTGCAGGCTGTGATGATGAACGTGGTGACCTTCCGATAACTTCGCCCGTTTTCACACACAGTTTGTTGACCCAGAGTTAGTGTGAGTCTTTCTGAAACTCCTTTCGTGTTATCTTGACACTATCAGAACAATCACAAGCAGCCCAAGATAACCTCTCACGTGTTATCTCTCTCCTGTAGCGACATTTTTAAAGTGATGCATATCAGCTACAGAGCCGCATGAAAAAGTCTAACCTTCATTTAAATACAGTGTGAAGAGTCGGAGGTGAACCGGAGCGCCGGGTCACAAACCACAAACTTTGATTTAAGGACAAACGTTTCAACACCATGTGCGTCTGCGTCACAGATACTGTCAGTGCTTTAATATGATGATACTTTGTATGGATATGGTACACGGATATCTCGTCTTTTTTTGCATGTTTGAACAGGAAGTCATGACTCTTCCAGCGCGACACATCGCTGCTTTACTGTTCAAAGTGAGAAATAAATATTTCTCTAACTAAAACACACTCATTTACAGAACACGATGAAGAGCATTATTCATGTCATGAGCTGAAATCATGAAAAACCAAACCACCTGGGACCTCGCACATTCAGGCTGCAGCTTTATGTAACACATCTAAAAAAATCCTATTAAGTGCTCATTTGAGGCCGGATGTGGAAGAAGAGGAGCGCTCTGACACTTCACAGGAATGAAAACGCTGCGATACTCAGAAGCTGCTTTGATTGTTGAGGTCAAACAGAGAACAGCAGGTTCAGGCAACCTAAGATCTTCACGCATACACACAACTCCACACACTCCATCCTCCTCGCCTTGATGTTGCAGTAACATGATGTAACAGCGGCCCGGATGGCTCCCATGGGTGCTGGTTAGTCGACTTAATGGACTGCCACAGCTAGCTTCAAAGACTCCGAGAGTAAAAAGAATAAAGAGTGATGGGGAGGGAGAGGAGGCGTAAAGAAACCGAGCTGGAAGAGCAGAGAGAAACAAGAGGGTGAAGAAGTCATCGACTGAGTCGGCCTCAGTGATGGAGAAGTTGATGGAGGGATGACAGGAGGTGGAGGAACGTTGTTCTTTAACTCCAAA
>NC_140207.1:942847-945347 GCF_965226575.1 Pagrus pagrus
CATCTGGGTTTATTCCTCAGGAGTCAGGTTTGATGTATGTATATATATTTTCCTCAGCCTGCAGTCGTGGTCACGCTGCTCATCACACATGAAGACGTGTGTGATGTGTCTGTTCAGACTCACCAGCAGTGGAGCTGAACACGTCCTGAGGGTGGCGCTAGAGGGGAGATCATGAAGACGTTTAGATCACAAGTATTAATCCTTTGGACAGAAAGAAGGAGATCAGGACGTTTCTCTGACTGAAACACGTCAAAGTCTGTCGGATCCGTCCAGAACCATCACAGAGTGAAGAAACAACAGTGTTGATGTCAGAGACGTTAGCATGCTAACCAGCTAGCTGCTAACTGCACTCTGTAGCTCAGAGGGGAAAGTCTGACAGCCTGTAGTTTCAGCTGGAGATGTAAAAGGAGCCAGTTCTGCACAGTCACCTCTGGTTCGGTCCAAATAAATCCTCAGTTCACAGAGAAACATGAAAATATCCTGTCCTCTCCTGTCTCTCTCTGTCCTCTCCTGTCTCTCTCTGTCCTCTCCTGCCGTGTCTTCTCGTCCCCGGAGTCATAGTCCTGGTCAGGGCCGCTGTAAATCGCCTCTGTACTGTGTCCCCTGTCTTCACACTGACCTCCATCTCTCTCAGAGGCTGAGTTCAGTCTTCACGTCTCCACCGGGAGGCTGTTGAGCCCGGTTGCCTGCAGTGACTCCTGCTGTGATCCGATGTCTCGGTCCAGGCAGACTGCAGCCGGTTTATAGGACCACTTAGACACTAATTTGCTAATGGTAGCTAGCTACAGCTGAGGATAGCTAGTGAAGAGCAGCAGTTGTCGGTTACTCCGGTGACACGCTGTCCCCTGCTGTCCCCTGCTGTCCCCTACATTTTTTAGAGCTACCTTCAAATCATCGCCATATTTTACAAAATGACACCTTCAGATAATAACAGATGAATTATTTTCCTAAAAAGGACAAATTTACTGAAAGAAGGTGAAGCGGATAAAGACAAGAAGAAAGGAAGCTGTCGGTGTTCATGAGGAGAACAGACGGAGGACAGCGGAGAATCAGACGTGAAGAAGAAAAAAATGTTTTTAAGGGACAAAACAAAAGAAACGAGATGGAAAGAGACAAATAAACACACAGATGCTGTAGAGAGTCGATATAAAGAAGACGTATGTTTGTGCCCATCCAGCCTGTTTTCCATCCACACACACACATACACACACACGCACACACACACACACACACACACACACACACACACACACACACACTTGTTAGGTGGATGTTTACCCTGCAGCTTCGCCCACATCCACTAAACTGTCAAACCGTCATATTTCAACACGTATAATCAGCAGCGTTACGCAACGTTTGAGTGCAATATTTATGTTGTTTTGGTTCATCCGCTCAGGATTAACACACACATGGTGCTTTGTTCAGATTTGGGAGGTTTATGTCGGCCAAAGACCAAAACCGTTTATTTCTGCTGTAACGTTGGACATTTTAACACATACTGTAACTGACTTTTGGAGCCTCAAGTGGCCGACAGAGGAACTGCAATTTATGATACTTCCATGGTGACGTCATTGTTCGGCCCCGGAGGTCACTGCTGCTTTATCTGTCCAGACGTGACTTTACTGTTCTGGTTCACTGTCAGATACTTCAGTTCAGATACTTGTGTAAAAACAGACTCTGGTAAAAGTAGAAGTACTGACTCAGCTTCTTTACTCCAGTAAAAGTAATCGAGTACAGGCTCTGACATGTACTCAGAGTATCAGAGTAAAAAGTCTCCCTCTGAAGGACATTTGTGGTCAAAGCTAACTGAAGCTCACGTCATATTAATATAATTCAAAGACTATTAAAGTTAAAGGTAGAGTCAGTAGGATTTGTCCCAGCTGTTCCTGAACGCACCACAGAGATAGTTGATAGTTGAGTCTCATTCCCAGGACGTCAAATAGCCACATGTTGGGTTGGTAAAGCGTCCCGAGCAGCAACAAAGAGAGAAAATAAGAAACTCTCTGCAGATACGAGACACTAACACGCCTTTTCTCCCCATTCAGCCTCCCTCTCTGTCTGTTCACGTCTTTCACGTCTTTGTTTCGTCTCGCTGCGTCTGCCGTGCCTGATGTGCTCTGATAGGTCGACGTCAGTCTGGTGATGTTGGGAAGGCGGCGTGCGATGACGCCAAATAACAATAATCCATAATTCACCTCAAATGCATCAAACTAAAGTAACGAGGCTGTTTGAAGCTGTGAGGAGGAGAAAGTTCAGATGTCTGTGTTCAGATGTAGAGAGGGAAAGTCTCAGAGATACTCAGGTACAGGACAGATACCTGAGACATGTACTGAAGGACAGTACAGATACCTGAGACATGGACTGAAGTACAGTAATGAAGTATTTGTACTTTGTTACGTCCCTCCTCTGGCAGAGACTCAAAACGGAGCTAAAAGAGAAAATTGGACTTCCTTTCATCAGGTGTCACAAACAAACGTTAATCATCTCGTACGTATGGTCG
>NC_140207.1:953998-956498 GCF_965226575.1 Pagrus pagrus
GAACCAGAACCTGAGGCCCATCTCCTCCTCTCCTGCCCCCTGTACCAGACTGAGAGAGAGGTTCTCCTCCAGCAGATCACTGCAGCAGATCCATCGTATCAGGGAAAATATTATATTTTATTATTATCATCATCATTTAATATGAACTGTATATATATTTTTAATTATATATAACAACTTGTAACTGTCTAATGACACCCAGTCTGTGTATAAGAGAGAGACAGCACACACACACACACACACACACACACACACACACACACACACAAATGAACCCATCTATTACTGGAGTGGAAATGGACCAGGACAGTTTCCATCCGAAGAGCGCCTGACCTTTGACCTCACAGCTGGTTGTGTGTCTGTGTGTGTATGTGTGTGTGTGTGTGTTTATTGGTTCGTGTCCCCTCCAGCTGCAGAGCTCACACCCAGCACACATGGAGACAATTTACACACACACACACACACACACACACACACACACACACACACACACACACACACACACACACACACAGGAGGCTGTTTTACACACTGTGTAACTGATACTGTAAATACCTGGATCATATTACCATTATATAACACACACACACACACACACACACACACACACACACACACACACACACACACACACAGGAGGCTGATTTACACACTGTGTAACTGATACTGTAAATACCTGGATCATATTACCATTATATAACACACACACACACACACACACACACACACACACACACACACACACACAGGTCACTGACATGATGCTTTGAAACCTCCTGTCTGTCCAGTAGAAGAAGAAGAAGAAGAAGAAGAAGAAGAAGAGGATCAGTCACATCAGATCCCCCCCCCCGACCTCTGACCTCCCTGCAGCAGGTGCTGGTCCGACTTGTTTGGTCTGCTGGGAGCTCTTCCTCCAGACAGCAGCGTGTGGTGGTCCTGGTCTGTGGAGGTATATTCAGTGTGTGTCAGCCTCCTGTACCAGATGAAAATGTCATTGAGCCGTTCAGCGTGTCTGAAACCTTCAGAGCAGAGATGTATCTGTTTAACTGCCGCCTGGGGCCCGTCGTGCCCTCAGTGTGGTCTGACAGGCTGGTCGGGCTAATAAAACACAGGACCGTCTCTGATGGGACTCACAGCTGCTTAATATTAAATACTACAGCCCGTATTGTTTTCTCTTCACACTGCCTATTGTGTTCGGTCACAGTGTGGACTGTCTCGCTCTGTCCTGTCCTCTGAGCTCTGAGTTCACGCGACTCGCTGATGCTAAATGTTTCTGTCTGTCTCAGAGGTGATTTGAGAGTCAAATAACTCATCGACTACCAACCATATTACCGTTACAATTTGCTGTGAACAGTCATGGTTCATGCTTGTGTCCTGGAGTTTCTGGGAACCTTTTTAAAGTCTGACAGTGTGAGCTGAATGAGCTGTTAGCACACCCGGTCTGCAATGTACCCATAGATGTACGCACAACTGTCCCTGGATTACTCTGATACTGAAGACAAGTTAAAACATGAAGATTGTCAGTGGAGTTCTGTATGGAGCATCTTTTTCTCAGATTTAAGTGGATTTATGGACGTTTAGGACTCTGGGAAGGAGTGTGATGTTTGTAATTGTAATGTAATCATATAATTATACATGCGTATGAGTGTTACATGTTATGGCTCTCTTAACCTGCCATGTTAGCAGCAGGTGTTTATCACCAGACTCCCTTAACAAATGTGGTGATTTTAAGAGCTGTTGAGTTAAAACAAACTTTGTAACGTAGTGAAACTCTGTCTCTGACAGACTCTGAATCATTGTCTCCTTCTTGTAAATTCAGCATTAAATGAAAACAGTCAGTTGTTTGTTTCCTTGTAAAAAGTGTCAGTTTGTGGCAGCATGGCTGTACCAGCCTGTCTGCTTCTGTGTCTAAAGTGCTAAAGTCTCACCTGCCAACATTTAGCAGCTGTTTGAACACACTGTTTACACTGATTTCACCATTTACACTCAATTTATGAAAGAAGAAACATGTTATTGATCTAAACATGTCACATTTTACAAACACACTAAACAGTAACCAGTATAGGCGACTTCTTTGTCCCCAGACTCCCTTAACAAATGTGTCAGTTTAGTGAGTTGTTGAGTTGGAGACACTTTATAAACTGTGTGAAACTCTGTCTCTGACTGATTCTGACTGATTTGTTCCTTCTTGTAAATTCAGCAAATGTTCTGCATGAACTTCTTTCTGTCTTTGAGTAGAAACATGGAGTCTGTTTGTCTCGGTGATGGACGGGTTTGTTTCAGACAGAGCAGGAAGTGACATCACATCACAGGCGGTCCTCCTCATCCTGATGAACTGAGACACTTCAGCTCCTTCATCAGAGACAAAACAATGCTAGGCTAGCAGTGTCCCCTTGTTTCCAGTCCTCGTGCTAAGCTAGGCTAAACACATCAGAGAGGCGGCCCTTTAAGGTCGGTCAGCAGTCTTCACCATCGTGCTCCAAAAGCATCGTGGGTCATA
>NC_140207.1:966498-983998 GCF_965226575.1 Pagrus pagrus
GCAGCTGGAAACTTTCCCACCAGGAAACAACAAAATCAACCTCTGCAGAGACCATCACAGGGTGTGTGTGTGTGTGTGTGTGTGTGTGTGCGTGTGTGTGTGTGTGTGTGTGTGTGTGCGTGTGTGTGTGTGTGTGTGTGTGTGTGCGTGTGTGTGTGTGTGTGTGTGTGCGTGTGTGTGTGTGTGTGTGTGTGCGTGTGTGTGCTAACTAACGACAGGACATTTCACCTCACAGAAATTCACATTGGGAAGGAGGAGAAGAAAAGGAGAGAAGAAGAAAGCAAAGGAGACAAGAGGAGGTGAAAGGAGAGGAGAGACAAGGTAAGGAACTAGGAAAGGAAGGCGAGGACAAGGGGACAAGGATAGGAAAGAAAGAAGTATAGGAAAGGAAAGGAGGGAGGGAAGGAAGGAGGCAAGTGAGGAAGGAGGACAAAAAAGGGAGGAGGAGATGGAGGTGAAGGAGGAGGAGGAGGTGAAGGAGGAGGAGGAGATGGAGGAGGAGGTGAAGGAGGAGGAGGAGATGAGGAGGAGGTGAGTAGGAGGAGGAGATGAGGAGGAGGAGGAGGTGAAGGAGGAGGAGATGAGGAGGAGGAGGAGGTGAGTAGGAGGAGGAGGAGGTGAAGGATGAGGAGGAGATGGAGGAGGAGGAGGAGGTGAAGGAGGAGGAGGAGGAGGAGATGGAGATGGAGGAGATAAGGAGGAGGTGAAGGATGAGGAGGAGATGGAGGAGGAGGAGGAGATGAGGAGGAGGAGGAGGTGAAGGAGGAGGAGATGAGGAGGAGGAGGAGGTGAGTAGGAGGAGGAGGAGGTGAAGGAGGAGGAGGAGATGGAGATGGAGGAGATGAGGAGGAGGAGATGGAGATGGAGGAGATGAGGAGGAGGAGGAGGAGATGAGGAGGAGGAGGAGGTGAAGGAGGAGGAGGAGGAGGAGATGGAGATGGAGGAGATGAGGAGGAGGAGGAGGTGAAGGAGGAGGAGGAGGAGGAGATGGAGATGGAGGAGATGAGGAGGAGGAGGAGGTGAAGGAGGAGGAGATGAGGAGGAGGAGGAGGAGGAGGAGGCCTGTCATATTTGTGGTCCGGTGAGAGACTTGAACACTTCCTGTGACTCGACTGTGGGAAGAGAGGGAGGTGACCCTGCAGAGTGAGGACCTTAGAGACTCAACAGTCTAGACACAGTTAATACCAGGGATTAACACACACACACACACACACACACACACACACACACACACACACACACACACACACACACACACTCTGGGTGTTGAACTGTGTTTGTGAAGATATTTGGTGTGAACCTGGCGGCCATGTTGTGTTCGAGCTCCTCTGTCAGCTCTGATCTCACTCTCATTCTACAAACCAGAGAAAATACTCGTCTCTGATTGGCTGTCAGAGTAACTCAATCTGTGATCAGGTCGACAGTTTATATCAGACTGCACGTAACCGTAGCAACAGTACTGGTGTTACCACTGGGTTCCTTCACAGTACAATGGTAACTTCTCAAGGACCTTTAGATCCTTCAGAGACTTTCACAACCTCCCTGAAGACATCACAAACTTCCCCATCGACCTCCAGAACCTCATCACATACTTTGGAGCCTCCTCATAGATCCCTTGGATCTTTTGAAGGACCCCTTGAACCTCTTCAGGGACCTCCACAGCTTCTTCAAATACACCTGAGACTTCCACAAGGACCTCTGTATTCTCTTCAAGGATTTTCACAACCTCAAGGACCAGTGGAAGTCTTCAATAGCCTCATGAAATTCATCTGGAACCTCATCACAGATCCCCTTTTCTCACCCTTTGAAGAACCACTTGAACCTCTTCAGGGACCTTCAAGCTTCTTCAAGTACACCTCTGGCTCCTCTTCAAGGACTTTTACAACCTGCCAAAACACACCAGTGTCCTCCAATAGAACCAATAGAACCTCTTCAATGACCTCCAGGACCTCATCACATAGATGTGGAACCTCTTTCTTTGTTTTCTTTTTTTTCTTACATTACAGCAGGAACCTCCCAAAGGACCAACAGAACCTCTCAATTACCTCTAAAGCCTCATTAAGTGGATCCACATCCTCCTCACGGATCCTTTGACCCTTTGAACCTTCTGATCTCATTGTGGTTGATTCAGGGCGGGTCTGGATCCCGATGAAGACAGTTAAGTGTATTCAGGTGGCTGGTACCTGTGAGTGAGTATGAAAGAGGACTGTGAGATCTTGGTGAAGGTATGCGCTCTACTGAGTGTCGCTACAGGTTAAAAAGTATTTTTATCGAGTGTGACATTTTTTAATAAACTCACAGCAAAGATCATGTGGATGATCATCAGGCCGATCCGTGTCAGGATAATGAACGAGGAACCGGAAGCAGAACCGTCTCTGAGTCACAAAGTGTCAGACACAAACAGCAGACGTGAACCGTGACCTCAGTTTGGGTTTGAGTTGTTCAGAAAAACAAAAGTCAGTTCAGTGTTTAGTCTCCTGCTCGCCTCTTTGCTCCAGACAAAGAGTTTCTGGGAGGGGAACAACCAAACCGAGCTGATCTGGAAATTCCTGCGCTGGATTGTTTTTGAGCTGCAACCAGAGATGACTCACGGTGGGTGATGACTGCACACACACACACACACACACACACACACACACACACACACACACACACACACACACACAAAATATTGCATGCAAACGTCAGAACACAGCCCAAAACATACAGAACACAAACACACGATCACATCCAGTAAACACAGTATTCACAGCGCACGTGTGTGTCTGCATCAAGTCACTGGATCGAAGGAGCTGCTGCATAACAAGACACTTCCACCATGTTGCTAAAGTTCAGCAACGTTCAGTGCATTTTTTCATGAACTGAACAATCATTTGTTAATATCTGACAGTCACTGTGACCACATGTGGGATACAGACTTCCCCTCATCCTTTAAATATGTGGATTTCATGATATTACAGAGCTGCAGGGATGTGACGTGTTTCTGTAGCATCGCCCTGGTTCCCTCCACAAAAAGCCTCGGGGATTTTTAAGTTATTGCAGGAAATAATGTGAAGTTCCTGGTCCGTCCAGGTTCTGTTCCTCCAGATAATCTCCACCACTCTGTGATGTTTGAAGCATAAATTCAATCTGTAGCAGTAAAAAGCTAATGGTAGGCTACAAACAGACGACATCACAGTTTAGCGCCGCGGTTGCTCCTCCAGTTCAGAGGACGTTCTGTAGAAACATTCATGTTCTCCAGAGGATGAATCCTCCTGACTTATGTCCTTTTTGTTTTTAGTGAAACTTCTGTCTGGATGCTGTGATGCTGCGTTCCCCAAACAGGTAACATATTTATCTGTAAACTGTAACTGAAAATACTGAAGACACACGAGCGTCTGATTAAAGTTTGGACTGAGCACAGACTTTAATTTGATCTGGACTGAATCTGTTTGTTTCAGCTTTCCTAACTTCATCCTCTGACCTGTAGCGACGAGCTGCTGCTGACTGTTTGTATAAGTCATGTTTTTGTTTGTGCTGCAGAACAATGTGAGAAAATGAAAGTCTGCAGCTTCGACCGTCTCACAGTAAACACACACAGTCACTCATCAGCAGGAGCACAAACACATCGACACCCCGACAGTAATTACACCACACACACTTCCACACAGCTGTAAACTGTGGTCATCTGCAGCTAAACTAGAACCGTGAGTACACACTGCTCCTCTGATTGGACCTGTCCAGCAGATATACTGTCTCAGAGAGTGGCGCACTCCAGTAAATAGTCAGAGCCAGACTGAACCTCAGCGGCTACTGATGAAAGCTGGAGGTGAAAATGAAGACGCAGTGAAAATGTACTGAATGAACCTTTAACATCAGTTTGTCTGTGAGCAGTTAGACAGTCTGTGCTCGCCAAACCTCTGTGGTCTGAAGTCAGAGGCTCCTGTAATCACACCCGGACGACAACACACTCCCCCCCACGTCTAACAGTGTGTGTGTGTGTGTGTGTGTGTGTGTGTGTGTGTGTGTGTGTGTGTGTTTTCTTGTAAGAGGCCCACATTACCTCATGCATACAGAAACCTCACAATAAACAGTGAAGTCAGGATGCTGTTTTTCTTCCTATCACCTCTTTAATTATAGTCCAAACAGAAGCTTTAACAACAGAAAGTCCTGAATCAGTCCAAATGTTGCTCCTTATAAAACTTTATTTAAACCTGCTCAGAGGGAATTATTGAACAGGATGAACCGACAACAAACAGCACGCACACTCATCACTCTGAACCGGTTATTGTGAAGGGAAACAGAGACGTACCGAGGCCCCTCTACAGGCCTCAAGTGTCTCGATCCACATCGAAATGAAAGTTTTGTTTAAACGTTCTGCTTCTCTTTCTTCTCTGTCCGTCAAAAATCTGATCAAAAGCCGTCTTTATTTTATGTTAAACACATGGATCAGTGTCAGTCCTCCTCCACGACAGAAGGAGGTGGTGATGCCTCTCCAAACACACCTGGAGCTTCCTCAATGATCCCTAGAACGTCCTAGAACGTCCTCAATGACCTTTGGATCCTCTTCAGGGATCAATTTTTCCAAAGGACCAGTAGAACCTCGTCAAATACATCTGGAACCTCCTCACAGATCCATTTTTACTTTTGACGCACCGCTTGAACCTCTTCAAGAACTTTTACAACCTCCCCAAATATATCAGGAACTTCCCCAAAGGTCCAATAAAACCTCTTTAATGGCCTTTAGAACCACATGAGCTACATCTGGAACCTCCGCACGGATCCATTTTTACTTTTGACCAGCCTCTTTAACCTCTTCAAGGTCTTCCAAAGCCTCATCAAATACACCTGGAACCTCCTCAAGGACACCTATAACATCCTAAAAGACGTCTGGATCCTCTTCAAGAACTTTCACAACCTCCCCAAAGGACCAATTAAACTCATCAAGGTCCTCTAGAAACTAATCAAATACATCTGGAACCTCGCCTGAACACCTGGGACCTTTTAAAAGTTTACCTGTTGTTCAAGGACCTTTATAGCCTCTTCAAATACAACTCAAACCCCCCAAAGGACCTTTGGATCCTCTTCAAGAACGTCTACAACCTCCCCAAATACATCCAGAACCTACCCAGAAGACCAATGAGACTTCTTAAGGACCTCTAGAACCTCATCAAATACATCTGGAACCTACCCAGAAGACCAATGAAACGTCTTAAGTACCTCTAGAACCTAATCAAATACATCAGGAACCTCCTCACAGATCCCTTTTTACTTTTGAAGGACGTCTTTAACCTCTTCAGGGACGTCCACAGCCTCTTAAAATGCACCTGGAACCCTCTCAAGGGACACCTAGAACATCCACAAGGACCTCTGGATCCTCTTCATGGACTTGTCACCGGGGGTAAGAAGAAGCAGGTGGTGATGCACCTTAAGCTGTTGGTAACTGACAAAAACACAAGAAGAAGAAGCCATTCTGCGAGCACCCATCTTCAGACGGGGCACGAGCTAACACTTTTAGCTTAACTTAGGATGTAAAAACAGCTAAAAGACGTGAATATTGGACGTCAATCCATCAGGTGACACAAACACGACGCCAGATGAATGATCATGTTGATGAACTACCTGATAAGCCGATAGTATGTCAGAGGTGTCTGTCAGCCTGCTGTAGAGATTTTCTGCCCCCTAGTGTTCAGAAAGTGAAGTGCACAGGTTTAACAATGAGGTTAAAGTTGAGGAAGGGAAGAAATAACATCAGACTGACTGCAGTGTCTCAGTGTTTTTGTCCTGGTTGACAGGTAATAATAACAAAGGTGTGGCCTGCCCTAATACCACACACACACACACACACACACACACACACACACACACACCTGGTGTAATAAAGTCACAGGTAGAAGCACGTCTCTGCTGTCTCTTGCTTTATTTTAGCAGCCGCCCACTCGTTACCTCACTGACTGTGTGTGTGTTGCATCATCAGGATTCCCCCCAGGAACGAACTCCTGCCAGCGTTCAGCAGCCTGGGTGTGACACAGAAATAACACACACACACACACATCATGACTAACAGCAGTCAACCATGATGCATGTGTGTCATCTCAGACAGCCCGGACTCTGTCTGAGGTCAGGGGTCAGATTTGTGTTGCTTCACACTCGAGGTGTCTCGTCAGATCAGTCTAGTTTTATTAGTTCAGGTTTTGAGGTTTCCACCTGAACCATCTAATGTGTCTGTTGACTGTATACAGAATTTTGCATATTTCTTGTTGGTTGATTACAAAGGCTTTCCTTCAGTTAGTCGTATTAATGAACAATAATTCTACGTCTGTAACGAGGCGGCTGTTTTATATGATGCATGAGCTGAGAAGGGTTAGGGTTGTCATTTTCACGCCCAGCGCCAGGTCAGGTGAAATGCTATCTCGATGCAGCAGAAAGTGGCCGACAAAAAGCTGGTCTAAAGTCAAGGGTGCAGTATTTATCCTGCGATTTAAAGGACTCATTATTCAGATAGTAGGATGCACCCATACAGACAGGTTCACAACACGATGATGATTAGAGGGGCCGCTTTCAGTCATTCTGAACGTTTCCATGTCCACAGAAACCAACTTGACCTACTCCCGTCAGTTGCCTGGAAAACCCAGCGGTTGTTACTAACTTTAGCTAATGCCAGTGCTAACTTGGCTCAGATTCAAGTACAACATAAAGCTGGAAACAAGTAACAGACATTTTTCCATGACTTACCAGGTAGTCTGACTTTCTCTCACTTTCCCCCATTCAAGCTCCTTTTTTGTCCTGTCTCGGTACAAGTAGACGTGTTATCGTACAGCTCTGGGTGTCCGCAAATGGGCACAATTAGTGATTAGTATCCTCTCCTCCATGTTGACGTTATGACGTCAGGTACATGCCCATGGGCATTTGCGGCACACAAAATCCTCGCTTGAGTGCAATATAATCAACTTGCTTCAATTAGCGTCTTTTCATGACTTTGTATGTAATCTACATGAGCAAATAATTTGACTTGCATTTGGTCTGAATGCCCCATAAAAGCTGCAGTTATAAACTTGACAGGAAAATGGAAACTCTGCAGAGGAAACAGAGTCAAAGGATTATCTTCAAATAAATCATGTTGGACAGCTCTGATGGAGCTCAGGATTTATCAGGAGGACAGCTGCTTTACTCCAAAATATTTCACTGTACAAACCTGAACTGTGTGTGTGGGAGCTGTGTGACGAGGACAGTGTGTCCACGTTGTTCACTGTGTTGGAGTGTTGACCTGATGATGGCGCTATGTGAAACGTTACAGGATTACCAAAGTTATTACAGTTCATCCTGAGGGGAACATGAACGTCTGAACCACATTTCATCACAATTCATTTTCGTAAATCAGCTGTCTGATGAGGACAGTGTGGCGATGTTGTTCAGTGCACTACAAAAGTAACATGTTACAGTTATATATCACTTTAAGCAGTAACAGAGTAATATAACACATTCCCATAGGGATTTGCGGTAAAATTATTACAGCTACTAAGTCCGGTAATCCGTTACCACATGAAATCAAGGCCCACAGAGTGATGACTGTTTGAGCTTGACAGGACAGCGGAAACTCCCCAGAAGAACCAGGATTAAACTTTAATCTTCTTAAATAAATATTTTTAGACAGCTCTGATGGAGCTCAGGATTTATCAGGACTGCTTTACTCCAAAATATTTCACTGTACCAACCTGAACTGTGTGTGTGAGCTTAAGATGTGTAGAAGAACTCAGAACAATGTCAGCGTGTCGGGAGATTTAAATAATGTTAAGTTAAGCTGCTGTGTCTCTTGAGTTGCTGCCAGAGGATCGCTGGAGATAATGAAATTAATATTTTCCTCATTAAGGACATATTATTTCTGCCATGCACAGCCCATCTGCTATTAATCAGAATGATAGTTTTTATGACCCGTCCTGGCTCATCGTGCATCATTATTACACACACAGGGATGCACAGCATCTCTGCACAGCATCTCTGCAGATAAATATCAGCATTGGGAGCAATGGAGGCAGAGGGTCCGAGTATTTCATCCTTCAGATGACATGGTTTAATTTATGTTTCACTCAAAACACACCCATGACTAATTAAAGGACTAAATACAACCCGTTTGCAGCATTCTTTGCGCCCAATTATGCATCGTTAACTAGCAAAAGGGAAGTTGGACATGCCATGAATTTTCAATACCATGTGCCCCCTCACTCAGAGGAGAAACAGACTAAAACTTTAAACCAGAGAGGACAGAGACACTTTTGTTCAGCCTGTGAGAAACAAAAGACTTCACTGTGTAAATCATTCATCGATCGATCATCAGCTTGTAGAAAAGCAATGAAGGTCAGGTACATGTCGAAAGATTCAAGTCATTACAAAGTGCTCAAGCTGTGCAGCTGTGCAGCACATCTGCAACATAAGAGACTGCAGATGTAACGCACATATTCCTGCTGCTGTTTGAAAAAAAATGGTTTAATTTATTCTACGATCTGCTTTATTCAGAAGAATTAGCTGTTAATCACAACTCTGCCTCAAAGGCTTTAAAGGCTTTATTTTCAAGTGATCTTTAAAAGTATTCTTGGGCATTGAGACGAGAGGAGATGAAGGAGACAGAGACAAAACTACGGCCCGCAGTAGCTTATCTGCAGTATATATATAAATGTATGAGCCTCTCAGAATGAAAGCAGCAGAAACAAGAAGGCCTTTTGTGATTTTTGAGGTCTGAGAGTCCATAAAAATAACTCTTTGTGACATTGTCTGAGGAGAAATGAAGCTGCTCGCCAAGGCTTTACTGTCTCTGTGAGCGGTGTCTGATAGCTGCAGTGAGTTTTAGTTGTTGAAAGACTCAGATTCATGTCTCACAGTTCAGGCAAAAACAAAAAGACAAAACTCAAGAATAATTGCACAAGTTGAATTTTCACTGTTAGTTTGATCTGGAACACTGAGTTACAAACATCACACAGAGTACAAGTACACTTACTTTCTCTGACTTTCTCAGCGTGATTCAGACAATTACTCATGGCTCACACGTGTGTGTGTGTGTGTGTGTGTGTGTGTGTGTGTGTGTGTGTGTGTGTGTGTGTGTGTGTTACCAGGTCATACTGTTTGTCTGGCCGTCTGTGTGTTTGTGTGTGATGATGTGATGCGTGGGCGGCTCGACATCAGTGTGTGTGTGTGTCAGTGTGGGCTGTACTGGAGGTAAAGGCGGCATCTCCAAGAACAGTCTGTCGGATAGTGTGTCTGTGTGTGTGTGTGTGTGTGTGTGTGTGTGTGTGTGTCTGTGTGTGTGTGTGTGTGTGTGTGTGTGTGTGTGTGTGTGAGACAGGTCACTCTGGCTACTTTGGTAGAGCGACATAGAGACTGACAGGGAGAGAGAGAGAGCAGCACCTATAGACGATGCCTCACCCGACATAAGAGTGTGTGTGCCTCCGACCCTCTGATCCATCACACCCTGAACACACACACGTCTAGACAGACCATCTGACCAATGCACATGCATACTGTACACACACACACACACACACACACACAATCACACACACACTCACACACAGATGGCCAGACGGATCACGTGGCAAAAACACCTAAAAATATTGAAGCTCACATGAAAACTGATCGGAGAGAGAACCAAACACAGCGCAGATCGACTGATACTGCAGCAGCAGCAGCTCCGTTCCCACTGAGAAAACGTGGGTATCTTTTATTTTCAGGAGACGTGTGACAGTACATGGGATTCACAGGGAGAAAATGTAACAAAAACTCCAGTTTGTGTTTGTTCTTTTCATTCATCTTCATTTGAACAGTGTGTTCCACCTGAGACTGTTGGTCCGGCCTGTGCTGCATTAAGCAGTAAACAGTGAACACACGCTCTCAGAAGAGGCTGATGAGAAACAAATGTGAACGTGATGTAAATGTAAAGTCTAATTTTACTGCAAATCCTGTTAGAAACATGTTGTATTACTCTGTTACTGCTTAAAGTAATATATTACTGCCACATGTTACTTTTGTAGTGCGTTAGCCCCAACACAGTGACCAACACCAACACACTGTCCTCTCACAACTGATTTAAGAAGATGAATTGTGAGATGTGGTTCAGACGTTCCTGTTCCCCTCAGGACGACCTGTAATAACCTCTGTAATCCTGTAATGTTTCATGTAGCGCCATCATCAGGTCAACATGTTAATGTGTCCAATACTTTGATTTATGATCAGAAACCTGCAGAACTGATGACATTCAGCGTTCACTGACAGTCAGCTAATGTTAGCATGATAACAGACTGTGTTGACTGAATGACTGAATATTATATCCGCCTAACACCATCATGTTAGCGTTCTTTTCCCGTCTTTATGCTAAGCTATGCTAACAGCCGCTGGCTGGTTGACATTACAGACTGCAGTGGTCACAGTCGGTGCTATGGCCTTAAAATAATATCTTCATGTTGTGAAATCTCCTCTAAAGCTCGTCATATCTGCTCTGACTGGACGACAAAATCAGATCTCAGGATATTTTTGAACAAATAACTCAATATCAATGAGCCTTGAGAAACTCACACATGCTCTGATATGCTGCAAAATGCAGCCTCTTCAGAATAAAAGCCCTGACTTCTCTGTCAGAGTTTGCTGAGTGAAACATCAGCTTCAACCTGCAGAGCATTAAACTCAGTTCAGTCACATTCCTGTCGTTCTGTACATTCCTCTGCAGGTTAACAGATCCCAGACCAGCCTGGACATGTGGGAGCTGAGGAGATGATTTATTGTATTAACAATGTGACATTTAGAGCAGAGAAACAGAAAGAGGAGAGGAAGTCGCTCGCTGTTTACCGTGGAGAGTACTGCTGATACACTGAAGGTTTTATTCTCCAAATGTCGACTCACAGGATCAATAAAATCTCCTCGTCACAGCTCAGACATGTTCTGGATGGCTCCGGCTCCTCGACTCGCTCACGGACTCACAATGTTTAACCTGTGATGGTCTGTGGGCTCATGGGAAATAGTGTTTATTAAAAGCAGCAATAAAAGAAAAATACTGAATCAACAATTTTAGGTTGTTTTTCAGAAAACTGCACAAATGAAGCCGCTCAACATCCTTCACATGTCCCATTATTCATTTTAATCATTATTATAGTTAGAAATGTCAGTGGGATTTTGAGTGAATCTGTTACCAGACACAACTTATTTGTTGCAAAAAAGTAGTTGTAGTAGTTTTTTGAGTTTCATCCCAACTCGTCAAACACTGACGCTCTGGGATTGTGGGACGGGTCGACCGCCATCCGGCTGCGTCCATTTTTGACGATTTGGGAATGACACTTAAAAATGAACTTTTCTTACGAATTGGACCTTTAAAGTATCAGATAATAAAATCATACTCGTCAACTGTCAGACCTCAAATATAAAGAAGGATTTCAAATCAAAGTGGGGCTCTGAGGGCTTTACACCATAAAATATTCAAGGATTGTGTTTGTGCATCCTGGTGACATTTTAAGAATGAAAATAACAAAATAATCAGAACTTTAGTGTCAAATAATTACATTTTTACTTTTGATCCTCAGGAAACAACTGAAGCCCCACTCACACAGGGAACATCATTTAGAAACGACCACCTGACGTCTGTGTTTCCTGTCACATTCACACGTATTTATGTATTTACTGACATTATCTCCTGGATATGTTGTCAACTTCAGTAAAGTTGGAATGATATTCACAGATTTGAACTCATATGAGCAATAACTCACAAGACAAACGTCAAAACACAAACAATGCCTCGTTCATTCATCATAAACGACGAGCTAAGAGCTAATGTTCGTCCAAACGAGCTGGACAAATGACTTTCTTCTCTACATGCAGCCGGCGCTAACGCTACAGATTAAAACCTGAATTGACAGAAATGTTTTGTGGACTAAGAAACTTCACCTGACTTTCCATCAGCGTGGAGGGAGGAGGTGATGACTGGACTTTCCTTTTTGGGTGAACTGATCTTTAAATTCCCATCAGACTCACAGACAGAGCTGCAGTCTGCTGTGTCGCTCTGTCGTCATCGTTTTTAACTTCTGCTGGTGTGATGATGAAGAATCCTTCTCTCTCTCTTTTCTTCACCTTTCTCTCCCTCTAATCTCTCTCTCCCTCAGCACTTCCTGTCTGTCTCAGGCCGCCGCCGGCCACATGGCCTCATGGGAAACCCAGTGGTCGCTCTCGGCCAATCAGACTGATTGTATCTGACATCTCCTGCCTGAGAACGCTGTGCTCCTCCACCGGTGTGTGTGTGTGTGTGTGTGTGTGTGTGTGTGTGTGTGTCAAAACCAAACTTTTACAGACGTCAGTTGATGACGGATGTTTCTGACGACTGTGGAGTTTCAAACGACCATCAGGGGGCGACGGTTTGTCCAAATGTGATGTTTTACATCAGATATCAGATCATTTAAAGGTCCGGTGTGAGGATACAGTGATTACAACCATCAGATGTTTCAGGTATCTGTCCTGTACCTGAGTATCTCTGAGACTTTCCCTCTCTACATCTGAACACAAACATCTGAACTTTCTCCTCCTCACAGCTTCAAACAGCCTCGTTACTTTAGTTTGATGCATTTGAGGTGAATTATGGATTATTGTTATTTGGCGTCATCGCACGCCGCCTTCCCAACATCACCAGACTGATGTCGACCTATCAGAGCACATCACGCACGGCAGACGCAGCGAGACGAGACAAAGACGTAAAAGACGTGAACAGACAGAGAGGGAGGCTGAATGGGGAGAAAAGGCGTGTTAGTGTCTCGTATCTGCAGAGAGTTTCTTATTTTCTCTCTTTGTTGCTGCTCGGGACGCTTTACCAACCCAACATGTGGCTATTTGACGTCCTGGGAATGAGACTCAACAATCAACTATCTTTGTGGTGCGTTCAGGAACAGCTGGGACAAATCCTACTGACTCTACCTTTAACTTTAATAGTCTTTGAATTATATTAATATGACGTGAGCTTCAGTTAGCTTCGACCACAAATGTCCTTCAGAGGGAGACTTTGTACTCTGATACTCTGAGTACATGTCAGAGCCTGTACTCTATTACTTTGACTGGAGTAAAGAAGCTGTACTTCTACTTTTACCTGAGTCTGTTTTTACACAAGTATCTGAAGTTCTCCTGGAGGAACCTTTAGGTGTTTTTCTTGTTGTTCACCCAGCAGCTCCTCTTCCTTCTGTCCGGACGTCAGCCTCACGCTTCAGCTTCATCCTGAACTCTTCATCCTTCACAGTCTGAGACTCTGTTGAGCTTTTGCGTCTTCACCGCTCTCTGTTTGACGCTGAATCTAACGCTCACATGTTCAGTTCCAGGTTCTTCGCTGTGTTTCTGCTGACGACGAACATCGCCGTCGTTGAGTTGTCTGCGTTTTGATTTACGGTGGGAACGTTTCGCTCCTCTCCTCCTCCTCCCTCGCTCCTCATCCGTCCGTTCTGCAGAGACGTTTTTCAGTGTCGTTCTCCTTTTAAATGTCAGCATGCAGAGCCATAAAACATCTGCACACACACACACACACACACACACACAATGGCTTCAGCCTGCTAATCCTTATATAAGGCTCGTGGGGTTTGTGGGGTCAAGGTCTTCTGTGTGTCTTTGTAGGAAATTCAGGTGAAATTTACCGTCTTTGTTGGCTCTCAGACTGAGAGACTGCAGTGTGTGTGTGTGTGTGTGTGTGTGTGTGTGTGTGTGTGTGTTGCACAGAAAATTAGGTTTAAACTGAATTACAGAGACTTGTATTTGTTTTTAACTGAATAGTTTGTGGGGTTTTCAGATAATATTTTATATTATGACTGACTTTGACCTCTGACCTTTATGACCCTGTGGCCCAGGCAGTGTTTGGAGAGGTTAAAATCAAAAGTAGTCTTTTTGGAGGAATATTTACTGTAAATAAAAACACAGATTAAGTCATTTTCCCCTTAAAAACAAAGATGGCCGTACCCTTTTTCAGCCCTGAGTTGTGTCTTCAGCTTGTCCCCTCAGACTGCAGACGTTCATCAGTCAGGCTGATGTCCGGACTTCAACACACTTTCAGACTCGCAGACTTTGCGGCCGTGATGGTGGGAAGTCTGCGAGTCTTGAGGGCTCCAAACTCACAATTTATCCAGCCCACAAGGACCTCGAGGACGTTCTGCAGACTAACAGAGTCCGCTTGGGGAGCTGACTCCACTGATTTAAATATCCACAATTCATATTGCGATACGGGCATGATGCTGTAAAAGTTACGTGTAAAGCAAATTACTTATTGAAATGTTACTTGAATGATGTCGGCCAGAAATATTTAACCCCATCATGACACAGAAACATGTTGAAGAAAAGGTTGTAAAGGTCAGTTAATTGATTTTGTTTGTAGTCTTCAGGCCTATCAGCGCTACATTTGCCTGTACTTGGGGTTCTATGGTACATTTTTGATCTAAGCTTGGCTTGCAATGGTTTTAGTCAGTATATTACTGGGATTTGGTGGTTTGAGTTGGTAGGCTATGCTCTAGTGAACACGTCACAGGACGTACAACTGAAGTCCATGAGGGCTCAGTCCACAAGTCCACAAGTACAATAATTCCCTCCAAAGTACCTTAAATCTGACCCGTACACCGACAGGTTTAATACTGAAAGAGCTGTAAACGAAGGAAGGACAGGAAGTTAGAAAGACATAAAGAGAGAGTCGGGAATGATCAGAGGAGAGGAAAGTGAGAGACAAAGAAAGAGTGTCAGGAGTATTTGAAGTGAGAGGATGAATCAGACGTACGCAGCTGAGGAGCTGCAGCAAGACGAGTTCTCTGACGGACGCTAATTACTCAGATTCAGAGAAAAAATGTTCCTCGAACAACCTTCTTCTCCCTGACGTCATCCTGCTGACATTATGTTAAACACTGTGTGCATGAACAGGAAGAACCTATAGACTGTGTGTGTGTGTGTGTGTGTGTGTGTATGTGTGTGTAATAATAGCATAATTGACTCGTGAAAAGGTACTCAAAGGCATTTCAGTCCTCTGACGCACCGCAGTGTGAAGAGAATAAGCTGCGTGTTCACGTTGATAAAAACAAAAGGAGGTACGACAGAAAGTCTGACAGATCAATACATTTAAACATTAATGATGATGACGCACAGAAGAATAATTGTTCTCTGCCTGTTGTTCACTTAACAATACGCAGAAAAAGACACATTAACGTCATCACCTCGGACGTGTTCGTCAACCCGCTGCCACCACAGCCTATCACAGCGTGGTCTTCAAGAAAAGGTAGGTCATCGTCTGAGGGTTTAAGTTGGGTGTTTGATGGTCGATAGTGAGTTTCAATGATTTAAATTTCTTTGGTTAAAGATGAACTTTTTTTATCGAAGTTTGGAGTGGAATGATTTTAGTCGGTCTATTATTGACCTTAGGTGGTTAAAGTTGGGACGCCTACGCCATATTAGTCTCAACAGGCCATGGAATGATCCAAACTGGTTTTGTTATTATTTAACCTGGGATATGATGATCAAAACTGGGTGGTCAACGGTCTAAAGTGTGTGTATGATGGTCCAAAGTGAGTTTCAATGGTCTAAATTTGGGGTTCTTTGGTCTGAGATGGACTTTTTTGTACTAAGCTTGGTTTTCAATGGTTTAAGATGGACCACGGTGGGTTGAAGTTTGGGATTTGGTGGTTTGAGCTGGTAGGTTACGATGGTCTTCCACTGTTGAAGTTTAAAGTGAAGCAGAGCTCCGTGCTGCGAGTTTATCTGCTGTACAGCTGAGATGAACTCACTTCCTCTCTCTGACTTGAACGTGTGCTATCAGAGAATCACGGATCACCGTGTTTCTTGTTCCTCACCTAAGGTGTCACCTCTGGACCAATCAGAGCTCTTCACTCTCCGTGGTGGTGGAGGAGTGATGATTGATAAGTCACAGAGCCAACGATCGGGACGACTGGAGATGAAGATGATTGTTTCATCGAACCATAGAGCAAGAAGCTGTGAGGGAGAGTTATTACCACGGTGATGAGACAGGAAGTCAGCCAGTGATTGACAGAACAGAGTGTGTGTGTGTGTGTGTGTGTGTGTGTGTGTGTGTGTGTGTGTGTGTCTTTTATACACGTGCAGATAAAACTGACGTCAAACAGGCTTTAATGAGCTTCTATTGTAATTCATGTCACAGAGTTCATGTCCAATCATCTCTCTCTCTCTCTCTCTCTCTCAAATTCAAAGGAGCTTTATTGGCATGAAAGTTTAACAACAATGTTGCCAAAGCATCGAAACACAACTCGTCCAAACATTCGGACAGAACACAACAAATAACAACATGAACACAACACCAAGTGTGTGCATGTGAACACAAATGTAGATGCAGGTAGATCAACCAACCTACAGTCCTGATATCAGGCAAACATTTAATTTATAACCTCGTTAAGTTACATTACACACACACATGCACACACACACACACACACACACACACACACACACACACACACACACACACACACACACACACACTCTGTTCTGTCAATCACTGGCTGACTTCCTGTCTCATCACCGTGGTAATAACTCTCCCTCACAGCTTCTTGCTCTATGGTTCGATGAAACAATCATCTTCATCTCCAGTCGCCCCGATCGTTGGCTCTGTGACTCATCAATCATCACTCCTCCACCACCACGGAGAGTGAAGAGCTCTGATTGGTCCAGAGGTGACACCTTAGGTGAGGAACGAGGAACACGGTGATCCGTGATTCTCTGATAGCACACGTTCAAGTCAGAGAGAGGAAGTGAGTTCATCTCAGCTGTACAGCAGATAAACTCGCAGCAGGGAGCTCTGCTTCACTTTAAACTTCAACAGTGGAAGACCATCGTAACCTACCAGCTCAAACCACCAAATCCCAAACTTCAACCCACCGTGGTCCATCTTAAACCATTGAAAACCAAGCTTAGTACAAAAAAGTCCATCTCAGACCAAAGAACCCCAAATTTAGACCATTGAAACTCACTTTGGACCATCAAACACACACTTTAGACCGTTGACCACCCAGTTTGGACCATCAAATAACCAATCTAAACCATTAAATAGCATACTGAGCCCACCAAAACCAGGTTAAAACCATCCACTGCTCATCTTCGGCCAATAAATACCAAATTAAATGTCAAAACTGAACCTACAGCGTTGTTTACCTCTTTCAGACCGTCAACATCTGATTTTATACCAATGAAGGTCCAAATTAGAGCACTTAATAGCCAGTTTGGACCATGAAGTCTCCTGTTAAGACCACCAAAAAACAACTTTAGATAACTGCACCCACTTTAACTTAGACATTTGACTTCAACCATGTCTACTTTAAACCAGTGGATTCCCAAGTTAGACCATTACATTCAACTAAAGACCATTGACCATCATACTTAGACCACCAAAGGCCAAACTTCAACCAACCTTGGCCAAGCTTAAACCATCAAATCCCAATAATGAACCAACTGAAACCATTTCATTCCAAGCTGAGATCAAAACTGCTCGTCTTTGACAAATAATTTCAAGTTT
>NC_140207.1:986498-1016498 GCF_965226575.1 Pagrus pagrus
TGGGAGATGAGTTTTCAATTCACAGCAGCCGTTGGGGAGTCAAAGCAGTAAATATACAGATATGACAGCAGGAATCCCTCCAGACCACAGGACAGGAAACAAGGACAGCTGGACAGGAACCAGCCGATCCGGGCTGTAACCTGTACGTTAGGAGACAAAGAACATGAAACAAGACCAACAACGATCACCAGGTTGTGCAGACTCCAGAAGCGTCAAAACAAACACAGAACTGGAAGAACAGAACAAACAACTTCCTGTTGATCTGATGTTACACTTCTACCTGCAAAATGTCAAGTGTTGTCCTGCGGGTGGCGCTAGAGGATCATCAGGTCATTAAAGTCTAAAAGGTCCATCCTCTTGGAGTCTTGAATGTCAAAAGTACCTGACAACAGTAACAGTCGAAAGCACTAAACTTGGAAGGCACTCAGTAGAGCGCATACCTCCGTCAAGGCCCAAAAGTTCCCTTTTTTGTACTCACACATAGATACCAGCCATCTGTGAAAGTCTTTTCATCAAGATCCATGATTGATTGATCCATTGAACCCTGAAAGATTAACAAAAAAGTCAAAACTCAAAAAGAAAGAGAAAAGATTCCTGGACCCGTCTCTGAATCCAGATTTGTAACAAAAATTTGTGGGGTCTATTCTGAGCCGGGAACCTACCAACAAACTAACCAACCCACCAACCAACCAACCAACCAATCAACATGGCAACAAACCAGTCAATAAACCAACCAACCAACCAACCAACCAACCACCCAACAAACCAACCAACCAACAAACCAACAAACCAACCAACCAACATGGCAACAAACCAGTCAACAAACCAACCAACCAACCAACCAACCAACCACCCAACCAACCAACCAACCAACAAACCAACCAACCAACCAACCAACCAACAAACAAACCAACCAACATGGCAACTAACCAGTCAACAAACCAACCAACCAACCAACATGGCAACAAACCAGTCAACAAACCAACCAACCAACCAATCAACCAACCAACAAGCCAACAAACCAACCAACCAACCAACATGGCAACAAACCAGTCAACAAACCAACCAACCAACCAATCAACCAACCAACAAGCCAACAAACCAACCAACCAACATGGCAACAAACCAGTCAACAAACCAACCAACCAACCAACCAACCAACCAATCAACCAACCAACAAGCCAACCAACCAACAAGCCAACAAACCAGTCAACCAACCAACCAACCAACCAACCAACTAATGTGTTAAAGTTTTCTTCTGGTTGTGTTCGGTCTCGTTCTCAGACTTCCTTCCTCTCTCTCTGACTCTCTCCTGAAGTTACAGCCACAGACGACCAGATGAAACTCAGCGTCACCTCGAGGACACTGGAGGATTCATTTCGGACAATTTAATGCAGAAATGTTACACATTGTAATTAGTTTTCTGATCTTCAGACCTGGTTGAGTGTTAGACTTGTCTTGTGTCGTGTGGTTCTGCTCATACGGAGCCCAGAAAGACTTTTTTGGGAGCCATTAAAGAATAAAGACTCATTTGTTTAACTTGAGATGATTTTCTTTTCTGAGCAAAAGAAAATAACTTTTGTCACCGTCAGTCGACAGTTTTCACTTTGAGGTTCTGTATCAGAACCGTCCCAAACCCTGTCAGTACTTAGTGATGTGGATCAGCTGGAGCTGTTGTGAATCAGACTGAACCGCACTGAACCCGGCTGATGACTAACGCTGTCTTCAACCTGGACCCTCTGTGGGCGGGGACGTGGTGCTGCTGTGGGTATATTGGTCTTTTTGCTTGTTTCACTGTAATGATGGTGACTAATCTAACGTGCATGACCTTTCAGCGGAGAGCCAGCCAGCCTGGTAATTAGCCAATTAGGACATTATTATCCCTCATCATGCCTCAGCAGCAGAAAGTTTCCCTGCTCGCTCTGCCTCACTGAGAGGAGGAGGAGGAGGAGGAGGAGGAGGAGGACAGTGTTGTGGGGATCCTGCAGGTTTCCTGATGGAGTGAAGATGACCTCTGCTGCCTGATGCACAGTGAACGTAAAGGTTGCAACGGTGATGGTCTGAACTTTGATGATTTAATATTCATCAACTATTGATAATGGAAAAATGAAAGCCCAGTCTCCAGGATATGTGCAAACCACAGAAACACACGTCACGCTCACATTTAAAGCTTATTATCTGACTTTAGCATCAGGAGGGGGAGGGGACGAGGCTGCCAAACGGCTCCAGTTCGAGTCACACCACTGGATATTTTTAAGGACACCTGGAGACAAAAGGCAGTCGGACCATCTGCATGTGTGAGCATAGCAACCAGAACAGGTTTTTTAAATCCAAACCGTGGTGTTTTCTCACCCTAACCAAGTGTTTTTGTGTCTAAACCTAACCAGAGGATAAACACAGCGTTGTTACAAGAGAGAAATATAAAATTCAACCTTAAAAAACGTAAAGTTGCAACATAAAGAACCGCTGAGTTTTAACTTATCTGTGGTTTAGCAGAAACGTACTTAGCTAACTGAGCTAATTCTGGAGATTTTGGTTGGAAAATATCAAAATAAAGTGTGTCGAGCGTGTACCGACGTTCAGACCTCTACATGTATCAAAGTTTTTCAGGTTTTTGAGTCCTGTTGAGATGAAATGGAAGTAAAGTGACTTCCAAGAAAATGAAGCTATGGGCTTCATAAAGCTGCGAACTTATGAAATCAAGATGTGATTCACTTTACTTACTGTATTAAATATGTTGATGCTACATGTGGATTATTTATTTACAAAAATCTGTCACCTCATTTGTGTGTGCGATCATCACAGCAGCAGAAATCAGAGGACGGAGATGAAGAGCGTGTTTAAATCAACATGCAAAAGAATTATTGACACCAACAGGAGCTAAAAGTCAGACAAACTGTTAAAGTTGTTCAAGTCGAGGGACTTTCATACAGTTTAAACTGACAAAGAAAAAGAAAAGAAAACTTTTTTAATTTAACTTCTCATTCTGTAGTAAATCCTGATATCAAGTGTGATGTCACAGTGTGATGTCACAGTGTGATGTCACAGTGTGATGTCAGCAGAAAACAACAATAGCGTGATGAAATACATAATAAAGCCTGAAACCAGGGGATGAAGATCAGTGGAGTTACACTGCTGCTGTGTCTTCATGAGGACTTATTTATTTGTTACTTCCCGTTAAAGCTGCAGTAACACAGTAACATCCTCGGCCTCCATGTTGGACTCTGTGTCACCTCCTCCAACAGTCGGACTGTTACTTTGTTGGTGTTTGACGCAAACTGGACCGGTGTTAGACACTTTCTGGACGAGGAGGATGTGCTGCAGCACTTTGTATCAGCAGAGCGAACACACAACAATACTTTGTATAACTGAGGACACGACTGAAGGTCTGATGTGTCTTGATTCTGCACAATCAACCTGCAGAGAGAAAGTCATCGGTCAGAGTTTACTTTACTTCTTTTTAAAGTCACATTATCATCATGGCGTTTCATAAGATGCATGTTCATGTTTTGTTGGATCTATTTCATGTTTGCAGCTGACTGGTTTCTCTTTTTTTGTTTTTGACTTTTAATGATTTCCCAGTTTGTTTCCACACAGAAGAATCCATACTAATACAGCTTTTGAATGATGCATAGTGTGCGATGTACCTTGTACATCAGGGATGCTAAATAAAAGGGGTTAAGTGTTCATATAATCCTCATGCATACATGGAGTAACTGCATGTTGTCAGAGGAGCTCACAAAACAGCGTGAAAAGATAAGAAAGCAGAGAGAGCTGGAGAGTCAGATAAGAGCTGGGAGATGACAGACAGTGAGTGAGGTCAACACCATGATGATGATGATGGAGCGTTTGTGGACGAAGATGGTCAGGCTGTTGTTCAGGCAGGAGGCTGATGGGAAACAAATGGCAGCAGTTAATCAAAGAGCAGCTCGGACTGAGGCCAGATCACGACTTCAGTCAGGTCTGTGTTGATATGATCCATATGGCAAGTTGTTTTATGTGTCAAAGACCACTGAGCTGCACCGTACAAGAGAAGTCTGTCCTGTGATGTGGCTTTAAATCAGACGGGGAACCGACACTGAGCTGCTTATCAATGACAAGACTGGAAAGACGACAGGATCAGAAAACACTCATCATCAATTCAATCTCTCCATCAATCATCAGTCAATTCAATCATCATCGTCCTCACATTCTTTCCTTATTAAGATTGTAAAGGAATATTCTCCACGTGCAAAGACATCGACGAGTCATCGGTATCAGCTGATGGAGGCTGTCAAAGGATATATCGGCCAAAAAATGTATATTTCTGACCACCAAAATGACCAGCCAAGACGCCACACGCCACGTATACGCTCAAATTTGAACGTGTCATATGTCCAGAGGGGGCTTTCATGTCTGTAGGTGGAGGGGATGGTGGTATAACAGCTGGGTGAGAAGGCTGCCAAGCGAGAGACCACTGTTTGAGACAGCACTTCAAAGTTTGTAAGCATGAAACCACTGGATGTTTTACACAAGAAGTCACAACATCTCCAGCCATGTTGGAGGCAACAAAACCAGGATATCTTTGAGAAGTCGTTGGGACATCTCCAGCCATGACTGTGGCAACTGCAGCCGAGCGAGAGACCACTGAAGATGGCACTTTAACATTTTAAAGCATGAAACACTAGATATTTTTGTTGGGATGTCGGAACATCTCCAGCCATGTTTGTGGTGACAAAATCAGCATATTTTTGATGAGACTTTGGGACGTGATTGTAGTAATGGCTGCCAAGCGAGAGACCACTGTTCAAGGTGGCATTTCAACTATTTTAAATGTGAAACCACTGGATACTGTTGACAAGAAGTTGGAACGTCTCTAGTTGTGTTTGTGGCAACAGAACCGGGGTTTTTAAACCGAGACATGGTCTTTTCCTAACCCTAAACACGTGGTGCCGATATCCATAAGCACAGCGTCATTTTGTCCAGTGAATGTGAACGTTTTGAAAACCACTTACAGCATCTGCCAGTGGCATAATTGTGTTTAATCCACCACAGGAGAGACTTTATGTTCTCTGCCATGAGATGGGAAGAAAATGTGCGTATATCTGCATTCGGTTAAAGTCATTTGGAAAATATCGGCACATTGGATATCAGTAAAAATCCAATATCGTGCATCCCGATGACAAAAGCAAAGAGGTTTCGTCTGGTGCACATGAGGAAGTTCCAGACAGTTTCTGGTAAACACTGGAGGTTTCCAAAGAGTTTCTCATGCGGTCTAAATGATTGATTAATCATCTGGGTCTCTTTCTGATGAAGGCAGCAGACAGTTTCTGGATCTAACTCTGCTGGTTCATGTGTTGAATGTATCCAGCCGCAGTGACTGTGACTCAGTGGAAACACTAATCTGTAAACTATAAACTGAAGCATGCAGGAGATAAGAGCTCACAGCAGAAGTCTAATTAACGTCTCAGCCGAGCATTTAAACACAGAATGTGTTTTCCATGAAAGAATGTAAATCAGTTCGAGGTTCGGAGGCCTCGTCTTCGTCAGGGCCAAACCGCCGACCTCAGATACAATCCTGCTGACCTGAGACGGCGGTCCTGCTGCTCTCTATGGCTTTCTGCGGTTTAAGAGAAACTCGGGTTAACCCCACTTACATTTTATGCTGTGATTAAAATAGCTTCTGAGGATATCCAGCCTCCACATAAAGTTCTCACACACATTCTTCAGCTCGCTGCTGATTAAATATGTTTCCAAGCACAGCTTAAGAAGGTGGAAGCAAATGAAAAACTACTGAAGGCAATTATGTTTATGGTCACAATTGTCTTATTGCTCCAATCTGTTCCAGAGCTGCACCAACGTTTGAGGGTTTGAGGCTGAAGAGATGAGATGTTTGTGACCCATTCTGCTCAGTCATGCATCGCTCAGTACATAACGTCAGAGTCCGGTCAGTCATTTTATAACATGAACGCACACTGATGCCGACATGCTGACACACTCAGACTGTGTGTGCAGTATCATATGAACACGCACTTTCCGACTCTACAGCCATCGTGTTATTAAGCTCTTACAGTCCAAAGATAAACCTGTTTCCACACTGGACTGCAGGCTGATGTGTGAGCGCTGAGTCATCATGGTCACAAGGTGCAGCTCACCTGCAGACTTTATAATTGTCTGCAGTTACACCAACAGATCTGTGCCAGATTTCTTGAACAGCGATGGCGTTATTACGTTATTAACGGCCAACAACACTTCGGGTCACACCGCTGGAGACTTCCAGACATTTTTGTGGCAACAAAATTGCCTATTTTAGGAAGTCAAACCATCTCCATCTGCGATCATGGTGACCAAAACAGGTAGTTTAAGCCAAACCATGATGTCCTCTAACCCTGAGCCAGTTGGTTTTGTGTCTAAACCTCAAACTAAAACTGAAGCAAGCACAGTGTTGTGACGAGGGAGAACCAGAAAATTCAACCCAAACAAACGTTTGAACTTCTCTGTGCTTTTGCAGAAACGTACTTAGCTAACATTTATTCTGGAGATTGGGTTGAGCACCCTCAAGGGTTTTTGTTTGTCAAGTCTTGATTTGATTTGTCCAAAATCAGAGCCACCAACACCTCTAAAGCTCACTCAGCAACATGTTTTATTTGTGGTTGTAAACCTCACACAAGCTGAAATGCAAAAACCAGTTGGTGGTTTAAGAGGTGGTCATGTGTTGGAGCTATCTCTAACAGTCGCTGCATCGATCGCCTGCAGCTTCCTGAAGTCTTGTCGTCACAGTGCGGTTGGTACCATCGAGCCTGTGTGAGGACAAAAACCAAAACATGGACTCCCCGACCCAATCTGTCAAACTGCTGCATAGACAGTGAAGTACAGGGTGGTAACAGTTAAATGCTGAGAAATTTAGGTGGAAACATTAAAAAACACTTTTTTAGATGCTATTTCAACATGTGAAAACCAGTGAAACCATTGGATATGTTTGATGAGACACCAGGACATCTTCAGCTGGATTTGTGGTGACAGAAATATGATCTTTGACCGCAGAGTGCTTGAAGAGCTTCAACATAAAATTGAAAATGTTGACGAGATATCTACTGAAGTTAGCATGTTAACCAGCTAGCCCTGTCCTGGTCCAAAGCTCCCCTGTTAGCGGTGTTAGCATCTACACTTTCCTGATGCTCTAAGCTCACAGTCTGGACCACTAGCTCCATTGCTACCAAAGCTAACTAGCTAATAGTAGCTACTGTTAGCAGCATTAAGCACTCACTCTACTGAAATGCTGCCCCCATCTGTTCTAATTTGACAGCTTTAAATAATTAAGATTTTGTGCTCTTTAAGGTTGTAACATCCGTAATTAATTTTTCTTTTCCACAATCAGAGAAAGGCGGGAAGAGGGACACTTTGAAGTCAGTTAGGATCCGAGAACCATTTTTGATCTTTAAAATGTGATACAGCAGGTGTTTGACCCGGATCCTGCTGCTACAACTCAGTCTTGTACCTCTAAAGGGAGAAAGTGTGTGCAGCCCTGAGTGAGAGGAAGGTGAAGACAGCACCTCAGTTCTTCTAGAAACAGCCTGTCTGAGCCATGAGCAGTAGATATCCTGGGCTTACAGTTGTTTTTTCCCATGCTGGCCTGACGTTTGCTGGCCATCTGAGGGGAAATGACTGTGCTGTCACGCCCTCTGTCCCGTAAGCTGACTCTCACTGGGCTGCTTGTCACAGAGCTGCTATCTCACAGGGAAATGCAGTAATGAGTGATAATTGCCCTCAGTGATTTTATTCCCTTGCAAATCGTCCGTGTCTGTTATTTGTCAAGAAAAACTTCCCTGTTAAATTACCCAGAGTGCTGATCTCCACCTACTGCAGGGTCATGTGAGGCTCTTCAGGATCTTTCTGAACTGTACAGCTCTTCTTTGAATCTCCGTTTTGTGTCAAAGAAGCAGGATCACTGACTCATTTAGATCTTTATCTTACAGGACGTGCAGGATCAGACGAGCTTCTACGTAGACGAGCCTGTCCTGTGTCAGAGGGGTATAAATAGACAGAAACCTTTTTCAGATGCTGAATCTAAATTAATTTCACTTTCAGGGTATAGCAGCTCTGACAACACCACAAAAGAGCAACATTTCTCATGATTTTGGAAAGTAACTGCTGAGGAGTTTAGTGGGATTTTTAAAGCTGAAATTATTAAAACTCCTGCGTGTGTTCGCTGGACCCTCTGAACATGTTTCACTTCCTGTTCAGGACTTTAAGTTTCTGGGTAAATTGTTTGCATATTGCAGGAAAAGGTGTCAGCAGATGAAAGCATCTGTTTACTAAAAGCTGACAACAGGTTTCAATTCCAATGACTTTTAATTCTGGCATCAAACTAGTTTGTTGAGTCTTGAATTGTTTTAAATAGACTTTACACAACTTAACTTAGAGGAGCAATCTGTAAATTACGACCTCAGATCAGGTTGTGATCACAGCAGACGAGCTGCATGGAGACATCTGATGTTTAAATCATCTCCAGCTGCTTCAGGTGTTCAGCAGAACGCTGCAACTCTGTTTTACTGTGAAGCTCCAGAAATGTTCTGTGGACTACGAGACTGAGCCTGACTTTATATCATCAGGAGGAGATGATGACTGAGCCTGACTTTATATCATCAGGAGGAGACGATGGCTGAGCCTGACTTTATATCATCAGGAGGAGACGATGGCTGAGCCTGACTTTATATCATCAGGAGGAGACGATGGCTGAGCCTGACTTTATATCATCAGGAGGAGATGATGGCTGAGCCTGACTTTATATCATCAGGAGGAGATGATGACTGAGCCTGAGTCACAGTGACGACGTCTCCAGAAACACTTCACCTCCTGAAACAGTGCAGCGCTGAGCGGCGGTCGACCACAGCGGCGGCTCTGCTGGCAGGGAAACACCCTGCTGTGGTCTGCTGAGGCCTTTGATCTGCACACTCTCACATCTTCACTGCTGCACTTATGAGGACCGTGTTTACGTGAGCAGTTCTCCAGCATCGAACTTAAATCTCAACAGTTACATGTTCTTGACCCGGACCCAGCCCCCAGCCTGCTGAAGTCCTGATGGAGGAATAAGGTCGTCAGGCAGGTTTAAAACTGTCGACGTGGTCCTCACAGAGATAGAAGAGCGACGAGTCTCTGGTCTTTTGATGTGCCACTGTCGAGGCGGGGCCGAGTCATCTGCAAGTCATTTTACTGTCCTCCTGTCATTACGCTGACTTCTATTTATACTGCACACACACATGCACAGACGGACACAGACAGGAAGTTGTTTTATTATTTCAGAGTTCTGAAATGGTTCTGAACTAAAAACATCCTGATGATTTCTCAGCGGAGCATCAGCAGCTCTGACACAGCCGTCACTGTGGTCTGGTAGACGCCTCTAGATACTTCGAGACACCAGCTTTGTTCATCAAGAAGCCGGTCAGATGAGCTAACAACCTCCTCCACCTTCTGGATTTTGATGTTAAATGATCCTGAACGTCTCTGAAGCTGTTGTTGAACCGAATACAGACTGAATATTTTATATTTCAATGCAAAAATCAGCCTGCGGATGAGCTGTAACTGCTCCTATCAGCTGGAAAACACAATGGCTCCACATCACACAGTCTGACATGGTCCCAGTTCACATGTAATAACAACATCAGTGAAAATGACACTCAGCACATGTTTTCATGAGGAAATATTCAGGCGCCTGGTAAAAATGTGTCCTGTTGTGAGCTCAGAGTCGCCTGCCTGAGAGTAACAGCAGCATTAAACTCATTATAGCTCTTTATTTCCTTCTTCACACTAACTGTGTGCAGATAAAAGAGTCAGAAACAAGAGCTGAGCTGCAGAAACAGACTATTCAAAGAGCACAACAAAGAAAACTACATCAAGTTCAGGGCTTTAAAAAGTGTATCTTTTATATACCTTTGGCTGTTTAATCGAAGCACTAGATATTTCCCAACATATTCGTTCTGCTTTAACGTCACCTTCACTTCCTCAGATGAACTCACAGCTGGTGTATGTTTATATATTTGTAGTAATGTTTTTATTGTTATATTTTAGGGCATCTAAAACATAAGAAGATCTTCAAAACACTTTGGTTCGTCCTTCAGACGCTGCTGCTGCTGCTGCTGTCGCCAAAACTGGGAGGCAACCGCCATTCCGACATTAGGCCCCGATTGTCTGAATGGTGACACTTAAACCTTTAATGAAACGTCCCATCATTCCCACATTTTTTGCCTCCTAAGGTCGGAATGGTGGTATTTATTTATTTTGCCATTCCAACACATCTTTTAAAAGGGTTAGCGTTACGGTGAAACTTTGTTGGAATGGCAGCATGTAACCGCCAAAACTGAATCGATGGTGTGTGTGTGTGTGTGTGTGTGTGTGTGTGTGTGTGTGTGTGTGAGCATATTCCTCTGTGTTTGCATTTATTCGTTTACATTTAGACAAAAGTTTGTTGACAAAATGTAATCAGATACAGTAGATTACATTACATACGTACTGAAATGTTTGTGACGTGTTTGCATGTAAAATACACAACAAAATCTGTGTGTGTGTGTGTGTGTGTGTGTGTGTGTGTGTGTCTTCACTTGTGCCACGTCTGTAAATGACATCAGAGGTCGAAATCTTCCAAAACCAGACCAAGACAACCCAAGCCACACACACACACACACACACACACACACACACACACACACACACACACACACACACACACTTTCCTCCCATGTGCTCTCAAAATAAATGCAATTTTGTTCAAGTCTCCTCCCAACAGCACACACACACAAACCTCACTCCATTACCTCATCAATGCAAATGGACTTCTGCTCACGAGAGGACACACACACACACACACACACACACACACACACACACACACACACACACTGTTTTGCTGCTGTTTGTCCTGTAGTCAGACCCACAACACGTCACTCTGATCTCTAAAGTCAGATTCTGATGCTTCTGTGAGTCATTGGAGGACTTTTCTGTGGAAAACAGAAGTTTCTGACGGTTGATGGACCTTCAGGGTTTTAAACGTGGACTGACGACGGGACTGAAGGACAGTCAGTGCTCTACGGTGGCCCTGAAATGTCAAACACAACTGTGCAGGCCTACTTTAAGACAACATTATGAGTGTATGTTGAGAGGCTGGTTTTCTGTCAGCCGGCTACAGTTTGAACAAAAAAGTCATTTGTGAAGCCGAGTGAAAAAGTTTTTTGCTCATGTCAGGAGTTTTTTTCATGTGCAAACTGAGTGAAAATACATTATCTGGAAGAAAAACAATGTGTTGAAAATTTCCCCTCCAAAAACACCTTCTTTCTCCGAGAAAAAAAGAATTGAATGAATTTTTAGGAAAAACAAATCTGAATAATTTTTCTTCTAGAAGATGTTTTTCTTCCTATTAGATTTTTTTCCCCAACTGAAGCTCCAGGTACTGGCAGGATTCAAACCAGCACGAGCTCCTCTGGTTACTAGGACCCGAGAACAATCTGATCGCGCAACAAAGTCCTCTTCACACTGGAGCTCTTCTTTTTGCGCTTTTCAGTCGCACTTTGGGAGTTGGACTTTAAAATGCACTGAGTCTCATAAGGATTGAACCATCAAGAGCCGTCCTCTATCAGCCTGAGCTGTCTAATCAGACAGATGAACTCTGGAGAAGTTTTTTTCATGTGTGAACTGAGTGAAAATGAGTCTTTCACAATTTATTTTTCCTAAATATTCAGATTTTTTTTTCTAGGAGGAAAACATTCAGAAAAAAACCCAGATTTTTATTTTTATAGATTTCCTTTTCATGTGTGGCACTGGTGCTGAGTGGGGAAACACATAGGAGGAAAAACATCTTCTAGAAGTAAAATTATTCAGATTTTCCCCCCAAAATTTCAGATTTTGTTTTTTTCTAGGTCGGCAAAGTCTGTCAAAAAAAATTATGATTTTTGAATTTTTTTTATAGATTTCCTTTCCATGCATGAAACTGGTGCTGAATGGGGAAACAATCTAAATCAGAAAGCACACATACAGCATGGACGCTCCTGGATGACCCACCGGCTCCAGCATCAACTCCGGCCCCGGCTTAAATCTTTGCCCTGATTAGTAACTGGAGACAGCCATGCATCACCTGCTCCAGCGGGGAGGGCAACACCTGGAGGACACAGAAGAGAGCAGCCACACCCACACACAACCACTGACGGCTCTCAGGCCGTAACAAAGAGGAAAAACATCTTCTAGAAGTAAAAATATTCAGATTTTCCCCCCAAAATTTCAGAACTTTCTTTGTCCAGGTGGACGAAACCTGTCGTAAATTTTTTTTTCTTTTTTTAATATAGATTTCCTTTTCATGTGTGAGAATGGTGCTGAATGGGGGGAAAAATGCCACCCCATTCAGAAAAATCTGATAGGAGAAAAACATCTCCTAGGAAAAAACAAAATCTGAACTTTTAGAAAAAAAATCTGAATTTTTTAAAAAATCTGAATTTTTAAGAACAAATCTGAATTTTTAGGAAAAAATCTGAACATTTTTACTTCTAGATGTTTTTCCTCCTATTTGATTGTTTCCCCACCCAGCAACAGTTTCACACAAAAATATCTGAATTTTTTGGAAAAAAATCTGAATCATTTAACTTCTAGAAGGTGTTTTCCTCCGCTCAGTACCGGTTTCACACATGAAAAGAAAATCTATAAACAAAGAAAATTAGACTTTTCTGTTCCTCTAAGTGTTCCCTGGTGCAACTTGTTCCCTGGTGCAATTGTTTTTTGGAGTTTTTTAGAGGAAAAAGTACACTTTTCCTCTTAAAGTGCGCACTTAAAAGTATGTACTTAAAAGTAGGCACTTAAAAGTGCACCCTTTAAAAAAGTACACACTTTTTTTGAGGAAAAGGGGAGTAGGCTCTGTAGAGTTCCTCTAAGTGTTGAAACTCGTTCCCTGGTAGCTCCAATCTCTTCTAGATGTCTTTCCTCCTACCAGATTGTTTCCCCACCCACCAACAGTTTCACACAAAAATATCAGAATTTCTAGGGAAAAAAATCTGAATTTTTAGGAAAAATATCTGAATTTTTAGGAAAAAAATCTGAATCATTTAACTTCTAGAAGATGTTTTTTCTCCTATTAGATTGTTTTTCCACTCAGTACCAGTTTCACACATGAAAAGGAAATCTATAAAAATTAAACAAATGTGAAAATTTTTCCAGATTTTTTTTCCTCCTGGGAAAAAAAAGTCAGATGTTTTAGAAAAAAAAATCTGAAATCTTTGGGGCAATAGCTCAGTAAGTAGGGACTGCTCATTGGGCGCTGTTGCAGATGGCAGCCCTTTCACTCATTCTCCTCTATCTACACTGTGTGTGTGTGTGTGTGTGCATGGGAGTGAGAAAAGTATTTCTGCTTGTGGGATTAAAATAGTATCATAAAAAAATCTGAATCTTTTAACTTCTAGAAGATCTTTTTCCTCCTATCAGATCGTTTCCTCCGCTCAGTACCAGTTTCACACATGAAAAGGAAATCTATAAAAAAAGAAAATTAGACTTTGCTGTTCCTCTAAGTGTTCCCTGGTGCAACTCGTTCCCTGGTGCAATTGTTTTTTGGAGATTTTTAGAGGAGAAAAGTGCATACTTTAAAAAAGTACACACTTAAAAGTGTGCACTTAAAAGTACGCACTTAAAAGTACACACTTAAAAGTACACACTTAAAAGTGTGCACTTAAAAGTATGTACTCAAAAGTATGTACTTAAAAGTACACACTTTTTTGAGGAAAAGGTGAGTAGGCTCTGTAGAGCTGCTGTTCCTCTAAGTGCTGAAACTCGTTCCCTGGTAGCTCCAATCTCCAATCTTTTTTGCCAATTTTTTTGAGAAAAATTCAGAATTTTAAGGGAAAAAAAATCTGAATTCTTTTCTTCTAGATGTCTTTCCTCCTACCAGATTGTTTCCCCACCCAGCAACAGTTTCACACAAAAATATCTGATTTTCTAGGGAAAAAAATCTGAATTTTTTGGGAAAAAATCTGAATTTTTTGGGAAAAAATCTGAATTTTTAGGAAAAAAATCTGATTTTTTTGGGAAAAAATCTGAATTTTTAGGAAAAAATCTGAACTCTTATCTGAATTATTTTTCTTCTATATGTTTTTCCTCCCATCAGATTTGTTTTACACTCAGTACCAGTTTCAAACATGAAAAAGAAAAACTATAAAAACAGAAAATCTGACATTTTTTCCAGATTTCTTTCCTCCTAGAAAAAAAGATCTGAATTTTTAGACACAGTCAGCAAAGTGTCCAAATGTTACAGTCAAAACCTCCCAGAAACAAGATGCAGATGTTCTGACTGAGTAGCTCAGTGTGTAGAGACGCTGCCTCTGAGATTTGAGGTTGTGGGTTTGATCCTTGATTCTTTCTGGTTCAGGAAACTGATCTGGGTTGAAGGCTGAAGTCCAAAAGAAAGAGTGAAAAGCTCTGAGAGACACAGTTCAACTGTCTGATCAGACAGCTCAGGCAATAGGGCTGCTCTGAACTTCTCAGGTTGATGGTTCAATTCTTATGAGACTCTGTCAATCTCAAAGTCCAACGCCCAAAGTGAGACTGAAAAGCACCCAGAGAAGAGGTCTCAATGTGAAGAGGACATGGTGGTGAGGTGGTTTTGTTCTCAGTTGTTAGTAACCAACCGACTTTAGTTCAACAGCTTGTTTCTTGGAGGTTCTGACTCAGTCATTTGGACACTTTGCTCTAAAAATTCAGATTTTTTTCCCCTAAAAATTCAGATGTTTTTCCTCCTATTAGATTGTTTCCCACTCAGTACCAGTTTCACACATGAGGAAAAAAGTAGACACTTTAAAAAAGTGCATACTTTTAAAAAGTACACACTCAAAAGTGTGCACTTAAAAGTATGTACTTAAAAGTGCATACTTAAAAGTGCGTACTTAAAAGTGTGTACTTAAAAGTGTGTACTTAAAAGTGCGTACTTGAAAGTACACACTTTTTTGAGGAAAAGGTGAGTAGGCTCTGCAGAGTTGCTGTTCCTCTAAGTGTTGAAACTCGTTCCCTGGTAGCTCCAATCTCCAATCTTTTTTGCCAAATTTTTTGAAAAAAAATCTGAATTTTTGGGAAAAAAATCTGAACTCTTTTCTGAATTATTTTTCTTCTATGTTTTTCCTCCCATCAGATTTGTTTTACACTCAGTACCAGTTTCATACATGAAAAAGAAAAACTATAAAAACAGAAAATCTGACATTTTTTCCAGATTTCTTTCCTCCTAGAAAAAAAGATCTGATTTTTTGGACAGTCAGCAAAGTGTCCAAATGTTAAAGTCAAAACCTCCCAGAAACAAAATGCAGATGTTCTGACTGAGTAGCTCAGTGTGTAGAGACGCTGCCTCTGAGATTTGAGGTTGTGTGTTTGATCCTTGACTCTTTCTGGTTCAGGAAACTGATCTGGGTTGAATTTTGAAGGCTGAAGTCCAAAAGAAAGAGTGAAAAGCTCTGAGAGACACAGTTCAACTGTCTGATCAGACAGCTCAGGCTATTAGAGGGCTCCTCTAAACTTCTCAGGTTGATGGTTCAATTCTTATGAGACTCTGTCAATCTCAAAGTCCAACGCCCAAAGTGAGACTGAAAAGCACCCAGAGAAGAGGTCTCAATGTGAAGAGGACATGGTGGTGAGGTGGTTTTGTTCTCAGTTGTTAGTAACCAACCGACTTTAGTTCAACAGCTTGTTTCTTGGAGGTTCTGACTCAGTCATTTGGACACTTTGCTCTAAAAATTCAGATTTTTTTCCCCTAAAAATTCAGATGTTTTTCCTCCTATTAGATTGTTTCCCACTCAGTACCAGTTTCACACATGAGGAAAAAAGTAGACACTTTAAAAAAGTGCATACTTTTAAAAAGTACACACTCAAAAGTGTGCACTTAAAAGTGTGCACTTAAAAGTATGTACTTAAAAGTGCATACTTAAAAGTGTGTACTTAAAAGTGCGTACTTGAAAGTACACACTTAAAAGTGCACACTTTAAAAAAGTACACACTTTTTTGAGGAAAAGGTGAGTAGGCTCTGCAGAGTTGCTGTTCCTCTAAGTGTTGAAACTCGTTCCCTGGTAGCTCCAATCTCCAATCTTTTTTGCCAAATTTTTTGAAAAAAAATCTGAATTTTTGGGAAAAAAATCTGAACTCTTTTCTGAATTATTTTTCTTCTATATGTTTTTCCTCCCATCAGATTTGTTTTACACTCAGTACCAGTTTCATACATGAAAAAGAAAAACTATAAAAACAGAAAATCTGACATTTTTTCCAGATTTCTTTCCTCCTAGAAAAAAAGATCTGATTTTTTGGACAGTCAGCAAAGTGTCCAAATGTTAAAGTCAAAACCTCCCAGAAACAAAATGCAGATGTTCTGACTGAGTAGCTCAGTGTGTAGAGACGCTGCCTCTGAGATTTGAGGTTGTGGGTTTGATCCTTGACTCTTTCTGGTTCAGGAAACTGATCTGGGTTGAATTTTGAAGGCTGAAGTCCAAAAGAAAGAGTGAAAAGCTCTGAGAGACACAGTTCAACTGTCTGATCAGACAGCTCAGGCTATTAGAGGGCTCCTCTGAACTTCTCAGGTTGATGGTTCAATTCTTATGAGACTCTGTCAATCTCAAAGTCCAACGCCCAAAGTGAGACTGAAAAGCACCCAGAGAAGAGGTCTCAATGTGAAGAGGACATGCTGGTGAGGTGGTTTTGTTCTCAGTTGTTAGTAACCAACCGACTTTAGTTCAACAGCTTGTTTCTTGGAGGTTCTGACTCAGTCATTTGGACACTTTGCTCTAAAAATTCAGATTTTTTTCCCCTAAAAATTCAGATGTTTTTCCTCCTATTAGATTGTTTCCCACTCAGTACCAGTTTCACACATGAGGAAAAAAGTAGACACTTTAAAAAAGTGCATACTTTTAAAAAGTACACACTCAAAAGTGTGCACTTAAAATGTGCACTTAAAAGTATGTACTTAAAAGTGCATACTTAAAAGTGTGTACTTAAAAGTGCACACTTAAAAGTGCACACTTTAAAAAAGTACACACTTTTTTGAGGAAAAGGTGAGTAGGCTCTGCAGAGTTGCTGTTCCTCTAAGTGTTGAAACTCGTTCCCTGGTAGCTCCAATCTCCAATCTTTTTTGCCAATTTTTTTGAAAAAAAATCTGAATTTTTGGGAAAAAAATCTGAACTCTTATCTGAATTATTTTTCTTCTATATGTTTTTCCTCCCATCAGATTTGTTTTTCACTCAGTACCAGTTTCATACATGAAAAAGAAAAACTATAAAAACAGAAAATCTGACATTTTTTCCAGATTTCTTTCCTCCTAGAAAAAAAGATCTGACTTTTTAGACACAGTCAGCAAAGTGTCCAAATGTTACAGTCAAAACCTCCCAGAAACAAGATGCAGACGTTCTGACTGAGTAGCTCAGTGTGTAGAGACGCTGCCTCTGAGATTTGAGGTTGTGGGTTTGATCCTTGACTCTTTCTGGTTCAGGAAACTGATCTGGGTTGAATTTTGAAGGCTGAAGTCCAAAAGAAAGAGTGAAAAGCTCTGAGAGACACAGTTCAACTGTCTGATCAGACAGCTCAGGCTATTAGAGGGCTGCTCTGAACTTCTCAGGTTGATGGTTCAATTCTTATGAGACTCTGTCAATCTCAAAGTCCAACGCCCAAAGTGAGACTGAAAAGCACCCAGAGAAGAGGTCTCAATGTGAAGAGGACATGGTGGTGAGGTGGTTTTGTTCTCAGTTATTAGTAACCAACCGACTTTAGTTCAACAGCTTATTTCTTGGAGGTTCTGACTCAGTCATTTGGACACTTTGCTCTAAAAATTCAGATTTTTTTCCCCTAAAAATTCAGATGTTTTTCCTCCTATTAGATTGTTTCCCACTCAGTACCAGTTTCACACATGAGGAAAAAAGTAGACACTTTAAAAAAGTGCATACTTTTAAAAAGTACACACTCAAAAGTGTGCACTTAAAAGTGTGTACTTAAAAGTGTGTACTTAAAAGTGTGTACTTAAAAGTGCGTACTTGAAAGTACACACTTAAAAGTACACACTTAAAAGTGCACACTTTTTTGAGGAAAAGGTGAGTAGGCTCTGTAGAGTTGCTGTTCCTCTTAGTGTTGAAACTCGTTCCCTGGTAGCTCCTATCCCCAATCTTTTTTGCCAATTTTTTGGAAAAAAATCTGAATTTTAAGGGAAAAACATCTGAATTTTTAGGAAAAAAATATGAATCATCCCACCCAGCAACAGTTTCACACAAAAATATCTGAATTTCAAAGGGAAAAAAATCTGAATTTTAGGAAAAAATATCTGAATTTTAGGAAAAAATCTGAATTTTTAAGAAAAAAATCTGAATCATTTAACTTCTAGAAGATGTTTTTCCTCCTATCAGATCGTTTCCTCCACTCAGTACCGGTTTCACACATGAAAAGGAAATCTATAAAAAAAGAAAATTAGACTTTGCTGTTCCTCTAAGTGTTTCCTGGTGTAACTCGTTCCCTGGTGCAATTGTTTTTTGGAGTTTTGCTCCCTACTTTGCTCAAAAATTCAGATTTTTTTCCCCTAAAAATTCAGATGTTTTTCCTCCTATTAGATTGTTTCCCACTCAGTACCAGTTTCACACATGAGGAAAAAAGTAGACACTTTAAAAAAGTGCATACTTTTAAAAAGTACACACTCAAAAGTGTGTACTTTTGAGTGTGTAAGTACACACTTAAAAGTGTGTACTTAAAAGTGCGTACTTAAAAGTGCGTACTTGAAAGTACACACTTAAAAGTACACACTTAAAAGTACACACTTTTTTGAGGAAAAGGTGAGTAGGCTCTGTAGAGTTGCTGTTCCTCTAAGTGTTGAAACCCTGGTAGCTCCAATCTCCAATCTTTTTTGCCAATTTTTTGGAAAAAAATCTGAATTTTAAGGGAAAAACATCTGAATTTTTAGGAAAAAAATCTGAATCATCCCACCCAGCAACAGTTTCACACAAAAATATCTGAATTTCAAAGGAAAAAAAATCTGAATTTTAGGAAAAAATATCTGAATTTTAGGAAAAAACATCTGAATTTTAGGAAAAAAATCGGAATTTTTAAGAAAAAAATCTGAATCATTTAACTTCTAGAAGATGTTTTTCCTCCTATCAGATCGTTTCCTCCACTCAGTACCGGTTTCACACATGAAAAGGAAATCTATAAAAAAAGAAAATTAGACTTTGCTGTTTGCTGTTTCCTGGTGTAACTCGTTCCCTGGTGCAATTGTTTTTTGGAGTTTTGCTCCTTACTTTGCTCTAAATATTCTGATTTTTTTCCCCTAAAAATTCAGATGTTTTTCCTCCTATTAGATTGTTTCCCACTCAGTACCAGTTTCACACATGAGGAAAAAAGTAGACACTTTAAAAAAGTGCATACTTTAAAAAAGTAGACACTTTAAAGAAGTGCATACACACTCAAAAGTGTGCACTTAAAGGTATTCACTTAAAGTGTGTACTTAAAAGTGCGTACTTAAAAGTACACACTTAAAAGTGCACACTTTAAAAAAGTACACACTTTTTTGAGGAAAAGGTGAGTAGGCTCTGTAGAGTTGCTGTTCCTCTAAGTGTTGAAACTCGTTCCCTGGCAGCTCCAATCTCCAATCTTTTTTGAAAAGAATTCTGATTTTTAAGGGAAAAACATCTGAATTTTTAGGAAAAAAATCTGAATCATCCCACCCAGCAACAGTTTCACACAAAAATATCTGAATTTCAAAGGAAAAGAAATCTGAATTTTAGGAAAAAATATCTGAATTTTAGGAAAAAATATCAGAATTTTAGGAAAAAATCGGAATTTTTAAGAAAAAAATCGGAATCATTTAACTTCAGAAGATGTTTTTCCTCCTATCAGATCGTTTCCTCTACTCAGTACTTAAAGTATTCACTAAGAAAGTGAATACTTTAAAAAAGTAGACACTTAAAAGAACGCCCTTAAAAGTGTGCACTTAAAAGTGCACACTTAAAAAAATACACACTTTTTTGAGCAAAAGGGGAGTAGGCTCTGTAGAGTTGCTGTTCCTCTAAGTGCTCGTTTCCTGGTAGCTCCAATCTCTAATCTTTTTTGCCAATTTTTTTTTTTTAATCTGAATTTTAAGGGAAAAACATCCGAATTCTTTTTCTTCTAGATGTCTTTCCTCCTACATGATTGTTTCCCCAACTCAGCAACAGTTTCCCACTAAAAATTCTGAATTTTAGGAAAAAAACCCTGAATTTTTAAGAATAAAATCTGAATCATTTAACTTCTAGAAGATGTTTTCCTCCTATAAGTTTGTTTCACCACTCAGTACCAGTTTCACACATGAAAGGGAAACCTATAAAAACAAAACAAATGTGAAGAAAAAATTTTAGGAAAAAAACCCTGAATTTTTGGGGAAAAAATCTGAATATTTTCAATTTCTAGAAGATGTTTTTCCTCCCATCAGATTTGCCTCTCCACTCAGTACCGGTTTCACACATGAAAGGAAATCTATAAAAAAAGAAAATTAGACCAAGTGTTCCCTGGTGCAACTCGTTCCCTGGTGCAATTGCTTTTTGGAGTTTTTTAGCACTTAAAAGTGCGCACTTAAAAGTAGAACTTACTTACTTAGAACTTACCTAAAGTAGTACTTAAAAGTGCTAAAAAAACTCCAAAAAGTATGTACTTTAAAGTACACACTAAAAGTGTACACTTAAAAGTACATACTTAAAAGTGTGTACTTAAAAGTACATACTTAAAAGTGTGCACTTAAAAGTATGTACTTAAAAGTAAACACTTCAAAGTGTGCACTTCAAAGTACGCACTTCAAAGTGCACACTTTAAAAAAGTAAACACACTTTTTTGAGGAAAAGGGGAGTAGGCTCTGTAGAGTTGCTGTTCCTCTAAGTGTTGAAACTCGTTCCCTGGTTGAATCCTGCTGCCTGCCAGTCTTTATTGTACAATCATGAGATGTTCCTCCAGCAGCTGGCTCACATCTTTGATTCTCACAACATTATGATCATAATGTATTTATGTGTTCAGCAGCAGTCAAGTGTTCCTGGAGCCTCCAGGTGGTACGGCTCACTGTCAAACGCTAAATAAACTTCTTCAAACATTTGTTAGACATGTTAATGTGTGAAGTCCTGGTCAAACATCTCAGCTGAAAGTTAAGTAGCTGAACTTGACTTATTGGAAATCTATGAGACACCACATTAGAGGACGCAGCCCAAAAACTGAGGCTGCAGGTTCTGGCAGGCAGCAGGATTAGAACCAGCGTGAGCTCCTCTGGTTACTACAAGCTGAGAACAAAACCACCTCACCACCATGTCCTCCTCACATTGAAACCTCTTCTCTGGGTGCTTTTCAGTCTCACTTTGGGTGTTGGACTTTGAAATTGAATGAGTCTCATAAGAATTGAACCATCAACCTGAGAAGTTCAGAGGAGCCCTCTAACAGCCTGAGCTGTCTGATCAGACAGGTGAACTGTGTCTCTCAGAGCTTTTCACTCTTTCTTTTGGACTTCAGCCTTCAAAATTCAACCCAGATCCGTTTCCTGAACCAGAGAAAATCAAGGATCAAACCCACAACCTCAAATCTCAGAGGCAGCGTCTCTACACACTGAGCTACTCAGTCAGAACATCTGCAGCTTGTTTCTGGGAGGTTTTGACTGTAACATTTGGACACTTCGCTGACTGTCTAAAAATTCAGATCTTTTTTTCTAGGAGGAAAAAAATCTGGAAAATTCTGGTTTTGTTTTTTTTAAATACATTTTCTTTCCATGTGTGTGAAAGAAAATCAGATTTCTTTTTTCCTAGAAGATGTTTTTCCTCCCATCAGATTTGTCTCTCCACTCAGTACCGGTTTCACACATGAAAGGAAATCTATAAAAAAAGAAAATTAGACTTTGCTGTTCCCCTAAGTGTTCCCTGGTGCAACTAGTTCCCTGGTGCGATTGCTTTTTGGAGTTTTTTAGCACTTAAAAGCGTGCACTTAAAAGTACATACTTAAAAGTGTGCACTTAAAAGTATGTACTTAAAAGCACACACTTCAAAGTGTGCACTTAAAAGTACGCACTTAAAAGTGCACACTTTAAAAAAGTAAACACACTTTTTTGAGGAAAAGGGGAGTAGGCTCTGTAGAGTTGCTGTTCCTCTAAGTGTTGAAACTCGTTCCCTGGTTGAATCCTGCTGCCTGCCAGTCTTTATTGTACAATCATGAGATGTTCCTCCAGCAGCTGGCTCACATCTTTGATTCTCACAACATTATGATCACAATGTATTTATGTGTTCAGCAGCAGTCAGTGTTCCTGGAGCCTCCAGGTGGTACGGCTCACTGTCAAACGCTAAATAAACTTCTTCAAACATTTGTTAGACATGTTAACGTGTGAAGTCCTGGTCAAACATCTCAGCTGAAAGTTAAGTAGCTGAACTTGACTTATTGGAAAAGCAGGAGAACATCGTGGGCCCGTAGTTCACTGTTTCCATCTATGAGACACCACATTAGAGGACGTAGCCCAAAAACTGAGGCTGCAGGTTCTGGCAGGCAGCAGGATTAGAACCAGCGCAAGCTCCTCTGGTTACTACAAGCTGAGAACAAAACCACCACACCACCATGTCTTTCTCACATTGAGACCTCTTCTCTGGGTGCTTTTCAGTCTCACTTTGGGTGTTGGACTTTGAAATTGACTGGGTCTCATAAGAATTGAACCATCAACCTGAGAAGTTCAGAGGAGCCCTCTAACGGCCTGAGCTGTCTGATCAGACAAGTGAGCTGTGTCTCTCAGAGCTTTTCACTCTTTCTTTTGGACTTCAGCCTTCAAAATTCAATCCAGATCAGTTTCCTGAAAGAGAAAGACTCAAGGATCAAACCCACGACCTCAAACCTCTGAGGCAGCGTCTCTACACACTGAGCTACTCAGTCAGAACATCTGCAGCTTGTTTCTGGGAGGTTCTGACTGTAACATTTGGACACTTTGCTCTAAAAATTCAGATTTTTTTTTCTAAAAATTCAGATTCAAAAAATCTGAAAAATTCTGGTTTTGTTTTTTTTTAAATACATTTTCTTTCCATGTGTGGAAAAGAAAATCAGATTTCTTTTTTCCTAGAAGATGTTTTTCCTCCTATCAGATCGTTTCCTCCACTCAGTACCAGTTTCGCACTTAAAAGTACACACTTAAAAGTATGCACTTAAAAGTACACACTTTTTTGAGGAAAAGGGGAGTAGGCTCCGTAGAGTTGCTGTTCCTCTAAGTGTTGAAACTCGTTTCCTGGTCGCAATCTCCAATCTTTTTTGCCAATTTTTGGGGAAAAAAATCTGAATTCTTTTTCTTCTTTCTAACCCTAACCCTACATGATTGTTTCGCTACACAGCAACAGTTTCCCACTAAAGAATCTGAATTTTTAGAAAAAAAATCTGAATTTGTAAGAAAACAATCTGAATCATTTAACTTCTAGAAGATGTTTTCCTTCTATAAGTTTGTTTCACCACTCAGTACCAGTTTCACACATGAAAAGGAAACCTATAAAAACAAAACAAATGTGACATTTTTTTCTCCTAGGAAAAAGAAGTCAGAATTTTTGGGAAAAAAATCTGGATTTAAGGGAAAAAATCAGAATTTTGGGGGAAAAAATCTGAATTTTTAAGAAAAAAATCTGAATTTTTGGGGAAAAAAATCTGAATTTTTAGGGAAAAAAATCTGAAGTTTTAAGAAAAAAAATCTAAATCATTTAACTTCTAGAAGATGTTTTTCTTCCTATTAGATTGTTTCCCCACTCAGTACCGGTTTCACACATGAAAAGGAAACCTATAAAAAAAGAAAATTAGACTTTGCTGTTCCTCTAAGTGTTCCCTGGTGCAACTCGTTCCCTGGTGTAATTGTTTTTTGGAGTTTTTTAGAGGAAAAACTACACACTTATAAGTGCGCACTTAAAAGTATGCACTTAAAAGTGCACACTTTTTTGAGGAAAAGGAGAGTAGGCTCTGTAGAGTTGCTGTTCCTCTAAGTGTTAAAACTCGTTTCCTGGTAGCTCCAATCTCCAATCTTTTTTGCCAGTTTTTTTTTTTTAATCTGAATTCTTTTTCTTCTAGATGTCTTTCCTCCTACATGAATGTTTCCCCACCCAGCAACAGTTTCCCACTAAAAATTTGAATTTCTAGGGAAAAAAATCTGAATCTTTAAGAAAAAAATCCGAATCATTTAACTTCTAGAAGATGTTTTCCTCCTATAAGGTTGTTTCCCACTCAGTACCAGCTTCACACATGAAAAGGAAATCTATAAAAACAAAACAAATGTGAATTTATTTTCTCCTAGGAAAAAAAAGTCAGAATTTTAAGGAAAAAAATCTGAATTTTTAGGAAATAGGGAAAAAAATCTGAATTATTTTTCTTCTATATGTTTTTCCTCCCATCAGATTTGTTTTACACTCAGTACCAGTTTCATACATGAAAAAGAAAATGTATAAAGAAAGAAAATGTGAATTTTTTTCCAAAATGTTTTTCCTAAAAGATCTGAATCTTTAGACACAGTCAGCAAAGTGTCCAAATGTTACAGTCAAAACCTCCCAGAAACAAGCTGCAGATGTTCTGACTGAGTAGCTCAGTGTGTAGAGACGCTGCCTCTGAGATTTGAGGTTGTGGATTTGATCCTTGAGTCTTTCTGGTTCAGGAAACTGATCTGGTTGAAGGCTGAAGTCCAAAAGAAAGAGTGAAAAGCTCTGAGAGACACAGTTCACCTGTCTGATCAGACAGCTTAGGCTGATAGAGGACTAACTTCTGAACTGAACTTCCTGCTGGCAGTCAGTCTTTATTGTACAATCATGAGATGTTCCTCCAGCAGCTGGTGAAACTGGTGAAACTGGTGCTGAATGGGGGAAATATCTAAATAGGAGGAGAAACATCTTCTACAAGTAAAATTATTCAGATTTTTCCCAACCAAAATTTCTAATTTTTCTTTGTAGGTGGGTGAAACCTGTCAAAAAAAATTATGATTTCTTTTATTTTTTTTCATAGATTTCCTTTTCATATGTGAAACTGGTGCTGAGTGGGGAAACAATCCAATAGGAGGAAAAACATCTTCTCGAAATAAAATTATTCAGGGTTTCCCCCCAAAATTTCAGATTTTATTTTTCTAGGTGAACGAAATTATAAAAAATTATGATTTTTCTTTTCAATAGATTTTCTTTACATGTGTGAAACTGGTGCTGAGTCTAAAAAACAATTCTGATAGTAAGAATTTTTTTTTTTCCTTAAAGATAAAATTTAAAAAAAAGTTCTAGGACAAATTTCGTTTTTCATGTTTGAAACTGGGTGAATTATTTTAATGAAATAAATAAAACATTTCTTAAGGAAAAAACCTTCAAGAGAAAAAACAATTATGGTGAATCTAATTTCTTCACGTGTTTTTGCAGATGTAAACAAAGAATTAAGGAGCTTAAAAAGATTATTCTGATAAAACTCTTTAAGTCAATAAACACAGAAGAGAAAACATTTTAGATCAGACTCAGAAAAATGCATCACCAGAAAAAAACAGACTTTATTGGCCCCTCAGGGCTTCCATAGACGTCACTATGACTCATCTGAGGATTTAAAATAATAATAATAACAATGTTGTCATGATAACAGAAGAATAGTTCCTCTTCAGATCTGCAGTAACTACACTGGAAAGACCTTCTTGGTTCTCTTGAGACCTTTAAAGGTTCTGTAGGTGTTTGACTCGACACATCTGAAGCCTCTCAGTCATTTAAATGTGATTCATTATCTTCAGAACCCGTCTCTCATGTGGAACAACTCTCATTTTTCATTTTTCATTTTCACTTCAGTAGCTCAGACCAGCCCTCTGGCACGTCACCCTTTTAGCAGCTTCAAAGTGTAACGGGCCAGAGAAGAGAACCGCTGGGCTGCAGCTGACCCGTTCACCTCCTGCCTCGTGCATCACAGCTTTAATAGAGCCTGCATTTTTTCCTCGGCGTGAGGAAATGAATTCCTGCTGTGCCTCCTCCTCGCTGACTGGAGTCGCTCCAGCCGCCTCGCCCTCGACCCTGAACGCTCGTCCTCCGAAGCTGGAAAAAGCCCAGCGTCGGTTTTTGCAATCACATTTTTAATATGTGGGTTTAACAAGGCCCGGTTTATGTTGTTACAGAAGTCGACGTGACCCAGAGCCAAAAAAACTGTGTGCAGCTTTACAACCTGATAGAAGGTGTTGACAAATTGTTGCACAACAGTTTCCAATCCACCAGATATTCCTCAAAATATCCTTTTATTGCAGCTGAATGGACCAAACTGCTGTGAGCACAGTGAGGAGGGTCTCTCTGGCCACTGACAGGTGTTCTGGTTCAGACTGGAGAGAATGAGTCGACACAGAAACAGAAGAGGAGGCAGTGGTTCTGATATCTGATATTCAGTGTTTTATTCTGGGATCCAAACCGGCGACAGCAGTACGAGTCTGCGTATATTTGTGAGGAGCTCTTGGAACATTTCCAGCCAAGTTTGTGGCGACCAAAACCTAAAAGACTTCACAGGAGTTTGGGCCGACCCGCCTCATTTCTTTAGCAGGCATTTCACAGGAGTCGGGCCTCATCCGAGCCTCGTCTGTGCCGACAAAACCGTTTTTGTTTTTTTAAAGAGACTGGACATATGTCACAGGACTGTGGGCCATCTCCTGTGGTATTTTGGCTACCAAAACACAGACTCTGGCCTTCTCCTGTTTTTCAAGGGAAGAACGACTTTCTCCAGCCGTGTTTGAGGCGATCAGAACCGGATACACTTCTGAAGTCGGGCCATCTACAGCAGTGTTTGTGGTGACAAAATCCATTGTTTTTAACAAGACCCTGGGACATGAAATATATCAGGTAAACATAAACACTGTCCAGCAATGTTTGTGGCAACCAGAACCAGACACATTTCATGGGAGTTGGGTCGTCCTGCTGTGTTTCAACGACACCTCAGAACATTTCCAGCCGTGTTTTTGACGACCAAAACTGGATATTCTTTACTCGAAGCTGGGCTTTTTCCAGTCTTGTTCATGGCGATAAAGGAGACCTCAGACAACCACATCCAGATTCCAGGTGTTTTCAAGGAAACCTTGCGACATTTGAAGGTGGTGAACAAAAGCCGCTGTCTTTCAAGGTAAGACAGGATTTTTCCAGCCATGTTTGTGGTGACAACAACAGATATATTTCAGGGGAGTTTGGGCCTCCAGCTGTGTTTTTTGTGACCAACCAGTTATTTTAAGCCAAACCGTGATGTTTTCAAACCCTGACCAAGTGGATTTTCTCCTGGATTCACCAACAAACTCTGCTCGTGTGCCTCAAAGATGTCCTGAAGATATAAATCGTGAATAAAAGAACATTTATTTGGTGACCCACATGAAATCTTCTCTGAGAGTTCCTGATTTAAAAGACCAAAGACTCTTTTCATTCGTGTACATCCTTTAAACTTTAATGGTGAAGCAGAAAACCAAACAAAACGATACCGTAAAATAAATTAGATTAGAAAAATGCCACAAGCACATTTGATTTGTACAACAAAGCAATGCAACATACTAGAATCTTGATTTCCATATATACAGAATAAAAAATAGACTTTTTATTCTTTGTCCACTTTGTTCAGTGTCAGTATTTTTTGTCTCGATATAAAGAACAAAATCTGAACAAATACAACCACTTCTTCTTTTATTCCTTTTTTTTCAGCGTTTTACTTCTTTTTGAGGCTTTTTTTCTGCACTGACATTTTGTTTGCGTCCATGTACACACGGGATGGACGGTGAGCTTGTCCCAAAAAAGTCCAGAAGACGAGCGTCCCCTCTCTTTTCAAACAATAGCAACAAAAAAAGAGAACATGAAAATCAAAACAGAACACGTGTGACTTCATTGAAACGGGACCGATACGCCAAAACTTTTGGTGAACGAGTCGACAATACTGATAGAAACACGAACAACACACAAACACTCTGATTGGACGTTTGTTTTTCTCCCAACGACAGAACGAGGCGGCTGTGGATTGTCTTTTTCAGTTTGTGACGAGAGAACAGGAAGAGTAAAGCATTGTGGGAAGTGGAGTGTTTGATGTGCGGGGGCAGAGAAACAGGAAGGGCGATAAAACACCACGACAAAATAAAACACACTGAAATGAATCTGAAATCTGTGAAGCTTAAATAAAACATCAGCCGGCCGTCTTCACCAGCAAACAACACCACATTTTTTCTGACTCGCTACTGACTCGTGAACAATCTGTTCTGTTTTCTCACAAAATGAACAAATATCAGATTGTAAATGAACTAGTCATTGAACGTGACGAACATCCATCTCTCTCAGTCAAACAAGTGCACGAACTCGACTCTTTGGTGTCCTAAAGCAAACTAAAACTGGACGTTCAGGCTGTTAGTGTCAGAGATAAAGGTCCTAATTTTAAGAAAGTTGTTTTTTGAGTAACAAATCCCGACGCCCTGGGTCGCAGGGCGGGTCGGCCGCCATCACAAAGCGCCAGAGTTTGTCGAGTTGGGAATGAGACTCAAAAATCAACTTTTCTTACAAAGTGGACATTTTGTCACATTCCTGTTTTCTTCAAAAAGCAATAAAAACATCCACAAAACTGCCAATTTAAAAGAAAGTCTGAATAAATCCTTAAAACCTGCGATATGGACGAAATAAAGGGTGTTGACAGGATCTCTGTTTTCTCTTGGCTAATGCTAATCGGCTGTTAGCATCAGTTACAGACAAATATTGTTTTGTGCTTTAAATCAGATTTTTGTTCTTTTGTTGTGGTTCTTGCAGATTTTAGCGGTTTGCTAGCTATGAATATTTATGCTAACAGACAGGACACAAGATGGCCGCAGCTAAACTCAAGGCTAGCCTCCTCATGGGAACATTTCTTGTTTTATTTCTGTCTTAGCTTCAAAAACTCTTTCTAATTTTAACTACACGCCAAATCTACATCTGTTTCTTCTTCTAAGTGCTTTTTAATCCTCCACTTCAACCTCGTAGCATCGGACCGGACAGACGGGAGGTTCCTGATCAACGTGGTGAATCAGCAGGACCATTACTTTGCTCATCGGTTCATTAGCGCTCATGTTAGCAATGTCCTGGTCAACGAGCTCATTTTTAAAATTGTTTTCGAAGCTAACTGACCAGCTAGCATCGCTACGTATCAGCAGTTCCTCTGACGACCACCAGCTGTCAGAAAACTGCATTGAATCTTAATCTTCACGTCTTCTCGTGTGAGTTTTGTTGAAGGTTTCACGAATGGTTTCATTTATCAGATTTCAGTCAGGGCTGCAGCGTCCATCAGAACCAGTCCTTAAATACTTTAATGCCAAATAAATACATAAATAGAAAGGTCAGCAGGATCTCTGCTAGTTAAGACTTTTATTTCTGGGACACACTTTGAGCTTCATGTTGAAAAAATGTGCATTGAAACATAATTTAACACATTAGAATAAAAACAAGTGAGTGTTATAGTTCAGCGGCTGATGTTTCAAACAACTCGTGACCTCAGTTTCTCTAAAACTCTCGGTGGGGATCGAACCTCGAGCTCTCAGCTCTGTACGCTGGAGTCGACCCTGAACAGGAAGCTCCCGTCTGTCCTCTGTGTCTCTGCAGCCGGCCTAATCTGATCCGAGTGTCGCTATATAGTGCAAAACGTTTCTTTAAACAGAACAACAACATGATACACAATGACACAAACGCAGCCAAACAAGAATATTATTAACAACGAAAACAATAATATTATTAATATACTTACTGACAATAATAATTATAACATCAACATCAACGGTAACCATGGTAACATAAAGAAGTGTTTGGTTCCAGCAGCCGAGCCAACTTGTTTCTTTCAAGTATCTCTCAACACACACACACACACACACACACACACACACACACACACACACACACACACACACACACAAATGTATACTTCCAAAAAACAAAATAATACAAAAGAGTTTTTTCTTCTTTCCTCCTCGTTCGTTTAGAAACAAAGTAAACAGTCGGGAAACAAAAACAAGACACAAAGTAAAATGGGGTCAGAATACGTGAAACAAGTTGCATAGTT
>NC_140207.1:1023998-1036498 GCF_965226575.1 Pagrus pagrus
ACACACACACACACGCACACACACACACGCACTGAGCAGTGTGTAACGCTGTCAAACAGCCGGTAAACAAAGCGGCGAGGAGGCATTAAGGCGGCCTCGCCGTCTGATGAGAGGAATGTCCCGGATGCCAAACTCTCTCATCGTCAGCTGGAGGAGAAAGTCTCGTCTGAACACACGTCGTAAAAATAATCCTGCCTTTTGTAGCCGTGAAGAGTTCGGCCTTTTCATTTGGGCGGATCAAAGAGAGACGAGGAAAAGAGTTGGAGAGAGAAAGAATGAAAAGAGGACACGATGTTCAGATGGTGAACACCCTGCAGGGTGAAGCCACGCCCAGAACACAGGGACCGTCATCCATCGATGGATCAGTGATCAGCAGTGACCAGGAGTGATCGGGCCGGACACGCGCTGCTCATTGTCCAGATAAATGTACGTGAAGTGATTCTGAGTTACTGGACAAACTAAGACATTTTAAGATTTGACTTTTTGACCGACGGTGAATATGATCGTTAGCTGCAGCTGTGATCACGGTCGAGGGCAGCGAGTCCCTCAAACAGCGAGGACGCCCGCAGGTACAGTAACCAATCACAGCTGAGATCTGTGTTTAATACAGATGAAAGGTGTTGAGCCTGAAGGTGCTCGTCTGCATGCAGAGGCTCAATTAGAGGCCGCCTTAAAAAAATGGACGTAAATTTATGTAAAGTTGCTCCAGATGGTTCAGACTGAGGTGAAGACGTGTCCACTGGACTCAGGTCACATCTTCTTTATTTATTTATTTGTTTTTCTTCTTTCTGCAAATTTAAATAAAATATAATAGAAAGGGGAAATGGACTTTACTTCATGAAGGTAACGTTACAGAGGAGACAGAGAACCAGAACCAGAACCAGAGTCTCTGCTGAGTGCTGACTTCACTCAGAGCTTCAGCTCAACTCTCTGATGTGTTAAAGTTTCCTTCTGGTTGTGTTCGGTCTCGTTCTCAGACTTCCTTCCTCTCTCTCTGACTCTCTCCTGAAGTTACAGCCACAGACGACCAGATGAAACTCGGCGTCACCTCGAGGACACTGGAGGATTTCTCTGCTTTAACTTTGGTGGAAACGTTTGTGATGATGTGAGAACACAACTCAACAACATGCAGAACAAAGGTCCAGTTGTTTTTAGACGTTTTGATGCAGAAATCAAACATATTTTATCTTTAACGTCAATAAAAAGCTGAATATTAATTGCAGACACTTTTACTTCACTCGTACAGTAAACATCGTCCTCCTACATAAATCCTGGACGTAGCTTCTCGGGTCACGGTGCTGATGAAAGGCGGGTCGGCTCTGAGAGCAGCAGATACTTGAAGTGCTGCAGCTGTTCGTGTATTTCACATGTTCTGTGGTGTGTTTATTGCTGCTGTCGAGCAGTAAAGTGAAACAAAATGAAGTGAGTTTCTGGTTAGTTTGAAGAGCGGGCTCGTGTTTAACACAGTGTCAGTTTGCTGCAGCGGCGGTGCCACTGGTCCGACTGAGTAAAGTTCTTCCAGCAGCGAGTTCGGCCGGAAACAAAGGAGAGGGAGAGTGTGGGAAACGGGGTTTGGGACCTCAGCTGCTCCGATCCGGTCGTGTTCTCATCACTTTTTATTGTGTTTTCATTGTTTTCACAAACATCTATGGCATGGTTCTCATTTTCAGGCCTCGTCTACAAACCAGATCTTTTCTCTCGGGACAATAAAAGTTTTGAGCTAAATTGGAGCTGAAGTGCCAGCTCCTCTGTGTTCCCAGGACAGACTGTTTATAATGAGAGAGCAGATAAGCAGTCAGTCCAATCCCACCGTCAAACGTTCCCTCGCAAAATACCAACACGCCAAAGAGACCGAGCCGCCGCTCGGCCTCGGGTTTCACACACGAGATCACATCAGAACCTTTAATGTCTGAAGAGTTTGACGGATAAAGACGAGGTCAGAGCTCCGTCCATCAGAGGCTGAAGACGTTCTTCACACCCCGTCTGAAGACGTGTCAGGAACGTCCTTAAAAACTCATCGGATCACAGCAGACGAGCTGTACGGAGACACGAGATGTTTTTTTTGGCCACTCGACGGAACATCAGCTGCAGACTGTTGATCCACAGCAGGATTAGCTGTTCCTGACGACTCATTTTTTCTTGTCAACACCAAAAATATGAAATATTTGATTTGGTGGCGAGCAACAGTTCTGCACAACCACGTCGCTCCTCACATGTGCAGAACCTGCCTGAGAAACTTCATGTTTTTAAGTTGTCTTCAGCGTCACAGTGATCCAGTGACAGCTGTCGGTACGTCCACAGGTTCACTGCTGACAGAAGTGCTAACAGCTGATTCAGCAAAGTGGAGTTTCTGTATTTTTTGGGTTGTTTTTACATTTTAAATCATCTCCAGCTGCGTCAGGTGTTCAGCACAACGCTGCAACTCTGTTTTACTGTGAAGCTCCAGAGATGTTCTGTGGACTACGAGACTTCAGCTGATAACGAAGATGAACTGTTAATGTAACAACATCTAACGATGAGCCGATCTCGCCCGTCACATTCACACAGATGATCACACTGGGAGTCTCCCAGCAGAACCAGTCTGATTCTGGGATGTGGTTTGACCAGAGACGAGCCGGCTGCAGGACTCGTTCAGGGACAGTTGGTCTCTAATTCTCTCTCTTCTCTCCCCCTCTGTTTGAACTCGTCTGTATTTAGCGAAGCCGCCGCTCGCTGCCTTCCTGTCCTCCCAGAGTCCTCCCAGAGGGACGACACAGCAGGCAGAGAGCAGACAGGAGACACAGATGTCTCACTCTGAGCTCTTTTCGACGCACCATTTCAGTGTACGAAAAAAAAAGTTTTTCTCCAAACTCATAACAGCAACAAATGTGTTAGAGAGGCTCCCTTTGTTATTAACAGTTAATAAATCAGATTAATCTGTAACTGCAGACTTAAACGCTTATTAATCTGAGAAAAGCAGTGAAGAGCTGCAGGAGGATGTATTTTTGTAGCTGACCCTGACGTTAGCGTCGCCCTGGTTCCCTCCACAAAATTGGATTTTGTCTCCCAGTTCTGTGTGACGGCTCTGAACTCTGAGCCCGTTGGTTCCTACTGACGACAGGACTCTTTAAAAACACCAACAACATGTTTCATGTTTAAAACAGCGGCTCACTTTAGTTTCAATCAAACAAACAGCAGGAGACGCTGCATTTGTTGGGGACTACTTTCAGCAGCGGATTAATCCACATGAGTAAGAATGCAGGATATCGTGACCTTTAACCTGAATCTGCAGCGTCTTCAGGTTTGTGTGTCAGTGCTCGGCGGGTCTGGACACAATCTGTAGTTGTTTACTATCGAGTGATTCATCTGTGCAGACACAGAGCATCTTTGGCGGCCGGTCACACATCAAAGCAGAGCCAAACGCTGTGGTGGGACGACGACGACTAAAACGAGCCTCCGGGGGCTCCAACGGCCCGACGACTGCACGGACACGACCGTTATCACGCTATAAACACGCTAAGGCCACGTCACAAAAAACAAACGTGACAGACGGCGAGGAGAAGAGGTGGAGGAGGAGAAAGTCTGCAGCAGAGAGAAGTTTGGACCAGAGGAAGAGAAGAAAACGTGAATCAGAGCCAAGAAGAAAAAGATGAAAAGGAAGCAGAGTGAAAAGAAGAGAGAAGAGGAAACATGCTAATTATAGTTTATTTTCCTATCAGACGGAGGATTTTGTCTTTCTATCAGCTGCACAGATTCACTGTTTCCTCTCAGTTGTCAGAAGTCAGTGAACCGGCCCCGAGTTTGTTGCAGGGTCGCTAGTTTGAGTCCCCAGACAGACCCGGCCACCAGAATAGATCCAACAATGACCGGTTTATTCTGTCTGCCAGAGCAGCGAAGGGTAGATCGAGGTTACAGAGAGCAGCGCAGAGGGAGATGAAAGTGGATTGTGGAATGTCGCTAATGATGTGTTCAATTAAGTTCAATTAGCCTAATTGTCCTCTGTGTGTGGGGAGAGGCGGGAGACGAGGGGAAGATAAACAGGAGACGGAGGACAGGAATTTAAACAGAACAGGCCGACGGACAGAAAACGGGCGGACAGATACATATTGTGTCGGAGCTGCTAAACGGAGGTTGACACTTCGTCTCCGCCAAGAATCCAGTCGTCCCTCGGCTCCCTTACTCGTCATCTCCGCCACCCAACATAATTACTGAGGTCCCTGAACGCATCAGTTATTCCTAACAAAGCACAGGACTGGCTGGGTGCAAAGTTTTCTCACAGCGGGCAGCGCTACATCGAAGAAAAACAACAAGTTTTATGAGCTCCAACGACAAGCCACAGCCTCCTTTTTCTACTTCACTGAGCTTTTTAGCCTCTTTGAGCTCATAGTTTTGGTTTTACAGCACGTTCACGTGCTCAGTTAATTTAAAACGATCCTGTTCGTGTGAAACGTCCAGCAGGTACCACAGAAACACCTTATTTATGGGTTATAGCAGAAGAAGAAGCTTTTCAATGTCAATCATCTCGCACACGTCCGAAGTAAAAACAACAACTCTCAAAGACGACACAGCTAGCTTAGCGTTAGCCTGCAGCTAGCTTAGCGTTAGCCTGCAGCGTCACTTCCAGACTCTTCTCCTGTGTGATGAGGACGATCAGCTGACTGGTACCAGAGGAAAGAGGGTTCAACTGATAACAATGTCAAAGATCCTTTATTGGTTTGTCTGGGAAGAGGGTTCACTCTGGACAATTTGAGGAAGTGAGATCTTCAACAACCTGAATGTATCTCTTGAATCACTAAAGCAGATATTTGTAATGATGTTGTTGAATATCTTTTAAAGAAGAGGACATAAAACCGAAGATCTGTCGATCTTTACTGATCCACACGAGAGTCTAACAATGACACCACTTGTATTATGAGTCTCGGCCATCGGGAGCAAAGGAGGAAGTCAGGTGACGTCACTATAGAGCACCAAAGAAGAAGTTCATGTTTTCTAAAAACGTCTCCAGAGTTGATCTTTCTGAACTAGAACATTTGGTTTGCATGCAGCCATCGACAAGGCACCCTGACACTCAACTGGACGGGTTCTGTGAAGAATCAGTCCAGATTTAAATGGACCTCTGAGTGGTGTCTGCAGGGGTTCTAGAGGAGTTTCTGAGGCCTCCAACTCAACAGCATGAAGTGGTTCTAAAAGGGTTCTAAAGCATAAAATGGGCCTTATGTTAGACTTGAACGGAACGTGTTCTAAAAGGGTTCTAATAGGGTTCTTTATTGGTTTCTAAGGGTCTGTGAGCAGAGAGGAGAATGTGCAGAGTAAAGATGGAGGACTTTTTGTTAAATGATCTTGTTGGTCCTGCTTCTTGAACAGGGTGGTACCTGATGAGACCCGTCTGCTCACGCCTGGATGTCATTACGTTGTTGTCACATTCAGATTTGAGGCGACATTTAAATTATTCTACAAACAACAGAAACGTAATCTGTGACTCTGTGCTGCCACATTCATCCACGAAGAGGAACTCTGTAAATTCAGTGTTTCCCTGTAAAGAAAGCTGCTCCTCTCAGCCCGTCTGCACAGATCCAGTTCATAAAAATCTTTTCCATCTGCTGTTCCAGACTCTCGCCTACAGAAACTCAAACTGCATCAACAGAAAATCCAGAGGAGGAAGAAGACGACGTCACAGTCCCGCCCACACGGCCTGACTGACAGGTGAGCTCTTGGAAAGCACAAAGCAGGGATTTCACAACCACTGAAGCAAACCTCCAGTGATCTGCTGGGCTGCCTCGTCACTCACGTCGTCACACGGGTGGACTCACCTCCAACACTTTTCAATCATAACACATTTAAAATGACACAAACACGGATGACTGATATAAAGTCAGGCTCAGCCATCGTCTCCTCCTGATGATATAAAGTCAGGCTCAGCCATCGTCTCCTCCTGATGATATAAAGTCAGGCTCAGCCATCATCTCCTCCTGATGATATAAAGTCAGGCTCAGCCATCGTCTCCTCCTGATGATATAAAGTCAGGCTCAGCCATCATCTCCTCCTGATGATATAAAGTCAGGCTCAGCCATCATCTCCTGATGATATAAAGTCAGGCTCAGCCATCATCTCCTGATGATATAAAGTCAGGCTCAGTCATCGTCTCCTCCTGATGATATAAAGTCAGGCTCAGTCATCATCTCCTGATGATATAAAGTCAGGCTCAGTCATCGTCTCCTGATGATATGAAGTCAGGCTCAGTCATCGTCTCCTGATGATATAAAGTCAGGCTCAGCCATCGTCTCCTCCTGATGATATAAAGTCAGGCTCAGTCATCGTCTCCTGATGATATAAAGTCAGGCTCAGCCATCATCTCCTGATGATATAAAGTCAGGCTCAGTCATCGTCTCCTGATGATATAAAGTCAGGCTCAGTCATCATCTCCTGATGATATAAAGTCAGGCTCAGTCATCGTCTCCTCCTGATGATATAAAGTCAGGCTCAGTCATCGTCTCCTCCTGATGATATAAAGTCAGGCTCAGTCATCGTCTCCTCCTGATGATATAAAGTCAGGCTCAGTCATCATCTCCTCCTGATGATATAAAGTCAGGTGAAGTCTCGTAGTCCACAGAACATTTCTGGAGCTTCACAGTAAAACAGAGTTGCAGCGTTCTGCTGAACACCTGAAGCAGCTGGAGACTTAAAACATCAGATGTCTCCATGCAGCTCGTCTGCTGTCATGAAGCTGGTTTTAAAGATCAGTTTGTTCCTTTTGTTCTGCTCGGCTGCAGACTCACGTCTCAGTATTCGGAGCATCTTTGCTCTAAAGTCGACTGTGATGGATTTTCTTAGAGCTGCCTTTGACTCAAACTAAAACCTGATGGAGGATTTGGATGATGATCAGCAGGGACGGAGAAACTCGCCAATTTATAGTTGATGGCTAAAACACAACACAGCGGAGATACGAGGTCTCAGCATGAGGACCGCGAGATTATCAGCCACAGGAAAACCTCACGAGTCGTGACCCTCGGTGACCCCGATCCAAAGAGACGGAGACCAGGAGGTCAGAGGTGACGACACAGAGGAAGACCACACTTAACACCTGACCTCAGCCTGCAGGAGCTGCTGCTGGGCCGAGCCGATTGGTCGGTTTCCTCTGAGTCATCACAGGTACGACAGTGTGAGTGTTAATATTCAGGAACGCAGCAGCACCCCCCCCTCTCTCTCTCTGACTCGTACTCGCTCTCTGTCGCTACCGTCTGTCAGGAAAACCATCCAGCAGCAGCCTCACACACACACACACACACACACACACACACACACACACACACACGCACGCACGCACGCACACACACGCACGCACGCACACAGTGACACACGAATCTCCTCTGACTTTAAGTAGATAATGAGCTATTCTTTGAAAACAGCAGGAGGCGATTACAGAGGTGTGTGTGTGTGTGTGTGTGTGTGTGTGTGTGTGTGTGTGTGTGTATCTGCCGGGTTTGGCTGAGTGAGTACGCAGGTGGAATTAAGCAGGTGGACACACACACACACACACACACACACACACATACTGACAGAGCGGCCGTTTTCAACACAGCTGCATTTTTGTCTTTTGCACGCACACACACACTCAACTGTAACACATGCAAATATGTGCTTACACAGTCTGAATTGTCTCCACACACACACACAAATACACACACACACACACACACACACGAAGGTAACTGTTACACATTCCTTGACACATGAGGACACAGATTTACACATTTAGTGTCGAGCTGCTGCCATTTGTTCACACACACACACACACACACACACACACTGAGCTGTAAATATGTGCTCACACACCTTAGGCTATCTTGGTTACAGTTCACACACACATTAGTGCACACACACACACACACACACACACACACACACACTGAGCCATGTGTACTCACCAGCCTCAGCGAAGGTGATGATCTCCGTCGTCTCCTGAGCGTCGCCGGCGTCTCCGGCCCGAGCTGCCGCCACCGCTGCTCCTCCCCCTCCTCCCCGGCCTCCCCGCCCTCGCGCCTCCTCCTCCCCCTCGATCTGCACGCTGCCGTCCTCCGCCACTCGCCCCACGTGGAGCTTGCGCAGGGCGTTGAGGAGCGCGGCGCGCGGCACGGGCCGGGTGATGTTGGGCCGGGCTTGGAGGTGCAGCATGTTGAGGATGTGCCTCTTCACCGCCTCCACCACATCCTGCTGAGCCGCCTCCCCCTCTTGGTCGTGTCCCGCCATGTCGTCCGTGACCCCTTCGTTTCTCCTCATCCTGGCCAGGGCGCAGGAGGGGCAGTGGGAGCTGGAGGCGGCGTCCGGCAGCAGCTGGTGGTGAGGATGGACGGTCAGAGAAAGCGGCTGGAGTTTGGACGCCGGGTCCGAGGACGAGCCGCAGCTCTGGACCAGGAGCAGGACGGTCCAACTGAGCAGAGGTAACACTGACATGATGAAAGGAGACGTCTGATTGGCTGCCGAGCTGGATTTGGTGATGCTGCCGGATGCAGATGCACAGACGGAGCCGGAAAAGATGAAGAAAGTCGAGTTTTGGCCAAAAGTGTCTGAACAAAAACTGAGTCCTGGATGAAGAAAGAAAAGTCTCCCCTGCTTCCTCAGCCTCCTCTCCTTCTTATTGTCTTTGTCTTTCTTCTCTCTCGTTCTCTCCTCAGAAGTTTGGAAGCTGCAAAGTTCAGCTCAGCTCACAGTCCACCTGCGAAAAACGGAGGGAAAAAAAAGCTGTAAAGAAACGAGAGAGAGGAGGACAAAAAAGAGAAGAAAAAAAAAAACACAACGCCGAGAGAGAAAATGAGTAATCCTTATCTTTTTTGTCAGGGACAGATGGCTGGAAAATGTGGAGGCGTCACAAGAAAGAAAGAAAGAAAGAAAGAAGAAGAAGAAAAAACAACAGGACGAGAAGAAGAAGAAGAAGAAGAAGAAGAAGAAAAAAGTCTCGGATGTGATGAATGGATGAAGGAAAAGCGGTGAGAGCAGGAGGATCCTTGTTCCCGGGGTGAAGTCGCTGCAGAGTGTGTGCAGTGTGTGTGCAGTGTGTGTGTCAGAGAGCCAGTTTGACTAAGTTATCCCAGACGAAAGGGAGTTCCTCTCTCTCTCTGCTTTACCTCTGTTCCTCTCTCTCTCTCTCTGTGGTGAATGCTCCCTCGCTCACCAGTTGAATGGTTTTACCGGAGTGGGCTGGACTCGCTCTCTCTCCTCGCTCTCGTCTTTCTTTCCCTCCCTCTGCTTCTCTCTCCTCTCTCTCTCTCGCTCTGGCAGCCTCCAACCATAATTATACCTCCCTCCTCCCTCCATCCCTCCCTCTCTCTCTCTCCTCCACCACTCCAGTCTCCTCCCATCTCGCTCCGTGACTCATACCACTTCCAACTTTTACCTTCTCCCTCCCTCCTCCCTCCTTCTCTGTCTTTATTTATTTCTCCCCTCCCTCTGTTCGGCTGTTAATGGAGCAAAGCTGGGATTCCTCCCTCCCTCCCTCCCTCCCTCCCTCCCACGGTCGGCTGTGAATGAGTTACGTGTTGAGGGGAAAACTCTTGGATGACTTGGACCTCGCCTGTGACTCTCCTGTCCATCTGTCTGACTGTCTATCAGTCAGTCAGTCTCGTCTGTCTGACGGTCTGGATCTGTTTAGTCTGGTCGCTGTTCAGCTCCAGTCAACATGACATCATGGTTCATGACTGTGCGGTCTCGCCTCGCCGCGTTGTGGCAGCGCCGCTCCGGTTTGGTACGAGCAGGGGAACCCTCTCTTTGTCTCCTTCGTCTTTGTGTTTCTGACTTTATTTCTGTGATTAAATGTTGTGCACACGAGACATTCACAGTCCTGTCTCTGTCAATGTCCCCTCAAGAAGTATGAGGACTAACTAGCAACCTCAGGACGGAGACTTTTCTTATGATGTAAAGTCAGGCTCAGTCATCATCTCCTCCTGATGATATAAAGTCAGGCTCAGTCATCATCTCCTCCTGATGATATAAAGTCAGGCTCAGTCATCATCTCCTCCTGATGATATGAAGTCAGGCTCAGCCATCATCTCCTCCTGATGATATAAAGTCAGGCTCAGTCATCGTCTCCTCCTGATGATATAAAGTCAGGCTCAGCCATCGTCTCCTCCTGATGATATAAAGTCAGGCTCAGACATCGTCTCCTCCTGATGATATAAAGTCAGGCTCAGCCATCGTCTCCTCCTGATGATATAAAGTCAGGCTCAGCCATCGTCTCCTCCTGTTGATATAAAGTCAGGCTCAGCCATCGTCTCCTCCTGATGATATAAAGTCAGGCTCAGTCATCGTCTCCTCCTGATGATATAAAGTCAGGCTCAGCCATCATCTCCTCCTGATGATATAAAGTCAGGCTCAGTCATCATCTCCTGCTGGAGATGATTTGAACATCAGATGTCTCCATGCAGCTCGTCTGCTGTGATCACAGTCCGATCTGTAAAGACGTTATTTACAGACAGGAGCTTCCCGCCCGCCCTCGAGCCAACAACAGCCACTGAGTGATTGTTTTAAAACGTAGAAAAACATGAAATGCCTCCAGACTTTTCGTCTGGTTTAATCGAATTGATAAAAGTATGTCGGCCATTCGCAAGATTAAACGTCCAATTTGTGAGAATTCCCAACTCGTCAAATACTGACCATAGATTTATACAGAAGAACTGGATACCAGACGCAAAGATGGCGCCCGTTCAGTTTTACTGTCTTGGACGTCTCCTGGTGAAGAGGTAGAAAAGTGTGACCTTCTCATGTGGTCATCTTATCTTTGTCATCATCGTCTTCATCATCCTGAAAATACTCCCGTAAGCTTCTCTGGAAACACTCTACAGCCTCACTTCATTTCCCATCAGCCCACTCTTCCCTCCTGGAAACACCAGCAGTGTTTGTCTTTGTGGTGACTTCTGTTGAGAAATAATCAAGAACGTCCAAATCTTCAGCTGCATTGTTGCACTTTCATATTTACGGGCTTTCATAGAGACTACGGTCATCGAAAGAGGCTTCAAGAGGTCTGAAATGTGGATTTGGTTCTGACGATGAAGAGATTAGTGAGAAGTTTACACAACGTCTTCAGTTTAATACGACTTTAAGTGGTTCTAGCAAAGTTCCCATTTGTAAAGAGGCTCTGAAACGACTGTGGTGGAATTCAGACGTCTGTTTTACTGTAAGCTCCTCGAGACCTGAAGGGGTTCATTATGTGGAACCTTGAGGAGGTTCCAACGAGCTCCCCAATGGGTCTGATAAAGTTCTGAGGGGTTCTTCTAACTGGTTTTCTAAGTTCCAAAAGGATGTGATCAGAAACAGGTTCTAGAGTCCTGAAAGGGGAAAAAGTGGATTCAAGGTTCTTGCTAAAGGTTCTACTTTGGGTTCTTGCAGATATTCCGATTTTATTCTAAAATGGTTCTACAGGCTTTCAAAGTAGATCTACGGCGATGCTAAAATGCCTCAGAAGGGAACCTTTAATGGGTTCTGGAGATCAGAGGAACATTCAGATGATTTTCACAGGTTCTGAAGGGGGTGTGGTTCTAGAGGTTTTAAACTGTTTTTGGGGTTCTAGTTCTAGTGGTTCTGTATAGCGTTTCAGGAAATTCAAATGAGTTTCTGATGCTTAGCAGGTTCAAGGGTGCAGATAAGTGGTTCTATATGGGTTTAAGATGGGTTCTAAAGGGTTCTAAAGGGTTTTAGGGTTCTCGTGGCTTGAAATGAAAACATCAGTGGTTCCGCCAATAATTTCAAAGGATCTGATGGATTCTAGAGAATTCAGGTTCCAAGGTTTGAGATATTTCCAGAGGGTTCTAGGGGGAACCAACGTGTTCTACAGTATTCAATGGGTTCTAAGAAGGATTTAAAGGGTTCCTAAGGAGAATCTTTGACACTAATACGATCATCTGTTCAGTTCTGTGGTTGTTGGTTTTGTTGATCCTCCCCTCTCTCTCTCTGATGACGTCACACACTCTCTCGCCCCCTCTCCCTCTGACATGTTCTGTTACGTAGAACCTCGGAGAACAAAGTCCGATCTGACTGTAGAGGAAGTGGAGAAGACGCAGAGTTACACACTGAAGCTTCCTGCTTTAATCAGCCGTCTGGGATTCTCCCTCCGCTGCTATGACATCATCACTGCAGGGGAAAGTGTGTGTGTGTGTGTGTGTGTGTGTGTGTGTGACACCTCATGCCTGTGTGAGGTCACCGCTCGCTGAGTTGCCTTATAAAGGCGTTGCAGTGTGTATTGTGGAAATTAACTTGTCTGCACCGGTGGATCTTTAAATAACCGGACCTGTGAGTCAGAACCTGTCGCAGCGCCGGCAGCAGCTCTGATGCACTTTGTTTTTAAAGTCGCCTGCGGGGCTGAAAAACCGCATCCAGAATACATTCAGAACATCTGGAAAAGTACAAGAGAGCCAAAGGAACCTCTTCAACCCTGCCAGGTCCATCATTACGGCCTCAAGCCGCTCTGAACAGAACCACACGGCTTTATTTAAAGTCTGAGAGGAGATCAGAAGGTTCTGAGGACCTGTGTG
>NC_140207.1:1038998-1158998 GCF_965226575.1 Pagrus pagrus
AGTTTATGATTAATGCAGATGAAAGAGTATTTTTACCCTTAAAAATCTATCAGTGAGTCCAGTACATGAGGCGACGTCCTCCAGAGCTGCAGCTTCTGCCTTTTTAAGGGCATGAAATGTTGAAAGACAGAACTGTGAAGATTTTTTTCAGTTGATCCACAAGTATCACAAGTATCACTGTTTATATGAGCACTATCTTATTCATTTCTCAGTAAATTACTGAGGCGGGAGTCATGTGGACAGTTGGTGACTAACTGAATGTCAACACTGTGTTTAGTTGAGGAAAAGTTGAATTGAAGGGAATCAGGAATCTTTCCCGCTCAGGAATTTACGCAATTTTTATGTTTCCCAACTAATGCTTGTGTATTTATTTTACCATCCGTCTCTGTCTCCTGTTTTCAGCTCTGTTTACAGTCGTTTCCATTTAAAAAGTGCAGTAAAACACTTGTTCTCAATATAAACTTCACAATACAAGTCATAACACTGCACACTGAAATATATATGAGAGTATGAACCCCATCTAAATAAATAAAAATTCAAACCTTGCACTGTACGTTGAAAGTGGAAACACTGCACATTAAAAAGTCACTTCAGTGACATTACACCAACATTACGTATTAAAGACGGAGCTGTGTTAATGAGGTGCCCGAGGATAAAAGTGGGTTTCATGCTTCTCAGATATTAATAACAATGTAAACACATCATCAGTCATCAGCGTCAGTTCGGATGAATGTTTTCACTCATGACGTCTTCGGAAACAAAGCTTCTGTTGAGCTGCTTCAGAAGTTGAACCACAAATAAATAAAAAAATAAAAGCACTTATTCAAAAAGGCCGGTCGCTGTTTAAAGCCAAGATAAAACACCTGCACAGCACAGGATGATGCCTTTAAGCCCTAAATAATGTTTTTACATTTTCAGATTTTCTTTAATTGGTTTTACATATTTTGCAGTCGCTCTTCAACACCGTCCGTTAATGAGTCTTCAATGTTGAACAGAAAACGTGATGTAGATTATTCTGAAAATATCAAGTCAACAAGCAAATATGGAGGAAACATTGAGTTCAGCTGCTAATGAAGAATATACTAATATACTTACAAACAACTGTGTCTAATAACACTAACCTTTCTGCTTCATGTGGGTTTCTCACCATTCAAAGTGGAAATAGACAACTTTTCAAATATGTTTTTGAAAAAAATAAAATAGATAAAGACTTTACTGTAAACACCGACACATAAACACCAGCTCCCCCGTCACAGGTTTTGTTCTGACAGAGCTGCAGCGGTCAGTGTTTAAAGAGTTAAAGCTGTCGGGTATTCCCGGGTTGCTCAACACTCTGCAGGGTAATTCCAGACTTTTCAATATATTTACAGCTTCAGCTTCTCAGACTTGTGTTATGTTTCAAATAAAGGTTGTTTTGTGTTCTGCTGGAAATGTCATCTTTTCATTGCGTGTTTACACAAGCTATGATTTCCTCTTTAAATGTCGGTCCCTCGCTGTGTTGTTCACAGCGCTGTGATGGTCGGTGCATCATGAGAACGGCCGGACCAGCTGATTGTGATTATACGTTGTGTTACACTTGGTGTCTGCGTGAACTCTGTCCACTGATGACTGACAGAGTCACGCAGACACTCGCAGCTTCGCTGACTATAAACTATAATTTGAGCTTTAAACCGTCCATCAGATCCGTCCCCCTCGTCTCCCAACACCTCCGACTCACTTCTCACTCTCGTTCTTTCCTTCATCTTCTTCATCTCTCAGCTCATTTCAGAATACTTCGGTGAGACCGGGCAGTTTCTCTGCTCCTGAACTCACTTTGTAAACCGGCGGCGGTCGAGTCAAAGGTCCTGGTTTTCCCAGAGCAGCCTCGGTCCCGTCCCAGTCTGGACGCCCACCTCGGTGGTTTGGCCGGACCGCCAGAAAGCTCCACACCCAGCGTGACTCTGCAGGACGGCTGTTGCGCACTAACTGATGTTTGTAGTGAGCCTCTGCTGTGTCACCGCTCTTCATCATCATAATCATCGTTATCAGCGGCGTGTGCATGAGCGCGTTCATCCTCAGCACTGACGCAGTTCTCAGGAACAGCACTTGTTGGTGAATAGGGAGAAGTGTTGAGAAACCTCCTGACCACAGCGTATATTTAGGCCAAACCGCCGTATGCGATCTGTCCAAACATGACAAGGAACAGGGGAAATTATGTGAGAAGCAGGGAGGGTGGAGAAGGAAACCATGAGGAGAACGATGTGGTTTCACAGCTGAGCACTCAGACTGTGAGAACAGCGAGCTGCTCGGCTCGACTGCTGCAGCGCTCAGGTCGGATCCCAACATCCAGACACACACAGCAGGCGTTACACAAACACACCGCTGACAGCTTCCTCTCATGGGCATCTCACAGAAAGTGACACAACACAAACAGAGACGCAAAAATACCAGAGAGACACAACCTCCACAACGTCACACACAACCTCCACAACGTCACACACAACCTCCACAACATCACACACAACCTCCACAACGTCACACACAACCTCCACAACGTCACACACAACCTCCACAACGTCACACAGAACCACTCAGAACAACAACAAAGAGACAAACTGCTACACACACTTTTAAAACGACTGCAACATGTAAAATGACCACAAAGAGAAACTGAACATGAGCGAGGAGACGCAGCCGTCTGCAGATGGAGGACATGGGTTGTAATGTTTTGTGTGTCAGTCGAGGCGTCTCGCTGTGTGTAACAGGCGTGGGGGGTCCTTACGTGTGTGTGTGCAGCTCTGTGTAGGTCATCTGGAGCTTCATCACTTCACAGAGATCTGAGTGTCAGAGCCTGTGCAGGTGAATATTCAGGGCTGAACATGAGTCCTGTGACGAGCTGAAGTCTGAAGGAGCTCGAGGACGTTCAGCAGACACAAACTTTAAAACTTCATCAGACTGAAACACACAGACGAGGGAAGGGACGTGAAGACGTGACGCACAACAGGTTTCCCTCATCACCATCATCGTCATCATCATCCTCACCATCATCGTCATCACCATCATCGTCATCACCACCGCTGCTGCTGCTGCTTCTCTTTGTTTCATCACACACACACACACACACACACAGAGCGATGACTCACTGCAGGTATGGTCCACCTGTCTCTGTGATCTCTGCTGGCATCGATCGCCGTCTTCACCTGTCAGCTCTCTCACATCTGCTGCTCTTCTCCTCTTTCTTTCTTCTTCTCTGCTGTTTCTGCTCATTTGTTGAACTTTCTCTTTCCTTCTTATCTTTCTCTCTGGTTTCACTCTTCTATTGTGTCGTTTCTTTCTCATTTGTCTCCTCGGTGCCTCGTTAGCTCTCCGTCTCCTCCCCCTCTCCCTCTGCGACTCTCGCTCTCTTCACTCATCTTTCCTTCCTCCACCTCGTATCCACACGTCTCCTCCGCTGATGGAGACACAGAGCTTCTTCAGATCTCTTTAAGTTTGTGAATCATCGCTCCCCAGAGTGTGTGTGTGTGTGTGTGTTTGTGTGTGTTTGTGTGTTAACGTTTGACATTTTCTCTCTCTGAAGAGTTTTGAGTGCTTTTACGTAACACACACACACACACACACACACAGTAAGCCCAGGTGTTAGTTGCGTCTATGAGGAGTCGGAGGTTCAGGACTTAAAGGTTCAAAGCTTCATTGCTGATCTCCGGCTCAGAGGGTGATGACGTTTCACATGCGCGCGCACACACACACACACACACACACAGATGCAGGTTTGTCTTGAGCCTCCGTCTCTTTGAAGCCGTCAGATGGAGAAAGTTTAGTCGGCGTCGACTCGCGATCGATTGTCGTCCTTAAAAGAAGTTCACTTGAATCTGAGATCTGTGACTTTGTTCATGTCAGAACTTCCACAAAGAGCAGAAATATTCATAAAAAAAATATTTCTCCCCTTTCCGGTCTAACGATCAGTGTCGGGCAGCAACGTTACGATGATTAGTTTTGTCAGGAATAAGTTGGTTAAAGGAGTTTAAGTTTACTTTCACCCAAAAAGTAAAGTCCAGTCATCGACTCGCAAAAACAGCTGAAGCAGCTGGAGATGATTCAAACATCAGATGTCTCCACACAGCTCGTCTGCTGTGATCACACCAACACTAACGACACTCGGCAGAATCACCTGACTCCAGGTGTTTGCTCCTCCAGGTCGGCTCTGCACCTGACTCTGTAAATAACAGCTCTCAGATCAGTTTGTGATCTCGAGGCTTCCACAAACTTCACAGCAGACAGGGTATGGGTTAGGACACTTTTTTTTTACACCCTTCAAAAGTGGTCGTAAGAGGGGAGGCACTTTCAAAAATACTTGGCAGGTGATTGGACGAACCATCCGTCTATAACAGGCTGACAACCAATCAGATCAACAGGAGGAGATCGCCGAGTGATCAATCAAACTCTTACTGAGTTCAGTGGAGAGACGAGTGAAACCCCAGTCTGATGGAGCTGATGCTATACACGCTAGGCTAACCTCTGGAGGAGCCGATTGGGTCGACCGCTCTGGTTCAGTTGTTTTCAGTATGGATTCTTACGTATGGCTCCTTTAAGCTCGCGACCGTCGTCTTGTTTTAGCACGAAGGAGATTAAACATGTGGCTCTGAAGACAAACTGGAGCTCAGCAACAAGAATAATAAGTGATGTGACAAATTCATTTTGTCACTGAGTGAAATGTTTTGTATTAATAACATGGAAAATAAGCATCAGAAGGAAAAAATCTCTCATGACTATAATATTAAAATGTTGCTGCCAAAGAGACTCCGACATGACGACATGACGACAGGACGACAGGACGACAGGACGACATGACAATATGACGACATGACGACATGACGACAGGACGACAGGACGACAGGACGACATGACAATATGACGACATGACGACATGACGACAGGACGACATGACGACATGACGACAGGACGACATGACGACATGACGACATGACATGACGACAGGACGACATGACATGACGACATGACGACATGACATGACGACAGGACGACATGACGACATGACGACATGACATGACGACAGGACGACATGACATGACGACAGGACGACATGACGACATGACGACAGGACGACATGACAACATGACAATATGACGACATGACGACATGACGACATGACGACAGGACGACATGACGACATGACGACATGACGACATGACGACAGGACGACATGACAACATGACAACATGACGACAGGACGACATGACATGACGACAGGACGACATGACATGACGACAGGACGACATGACGACATGACGACAGGACGACATGACGACATGAGGACATGACGACATGAGGACATGAGGACATGACGACAGGACGACATGACGACATGACGACATGACGACAGGACGACAGGACGACATGACGACATGACGACATGACGACAGGACGACAGGACGACATGACGACATGACGACAGGACGACATGACGACAGGACGACAGGACGACATGACGACATGACGACAGGACGACATGACGACATGACGACATGACGACAGGACGACATGACGACATGACGACATGACAATATGACGCCGGCTCCGCCCACCATGACTCAGCACTCAGCAGTCGTCCTGCGCTGAGTCGTGGAGAAACAGAGAAAGAGTACGAGACAACAACCGAGCAGCTGCTTTTGATTTCCGGATGAAACAGACGAGCTGTTTTCACTCTCGACTCAAAGTCTGATCATCCCGACCATCCAACAATGCCAGAGGTTACAAAACATATTCTGAGAAGATCAGAAGAGAACGAAAGACAACAGAGGATGAAGAAACGAGCGGAGGTCTAAAATAGACGTGACCCGGTCTGACTGCAGGTGTGTGCTGTGAGTCCAAACATCTGCTGCGAGCTCCTAATCCTCCTAATCACCCGGGCTCAGCCCTCTGGGTGGACTCGCATACTTTCTTAAATAGTTTCACTTGCAGATAAAAAGGAAACGCGCTGGCCGAGCTGCTCTCTGAGGCTTTGCAGCGCTGGGAGAGTTCATTATGTGAAATGAAATCTGTCAGTTGTTTCACAAAGGTTGTCTCGAGCCGTTTGCCCAAAGTAACAGTCCACAACTTTCCTTTCTGCTCGGCTCGCCGCAGCTGGAACATCTGAGGCATCGACGCACACCAACATCCGACCAGAACGATGAGTTCAAACTGCTCCTCAAACGCAGCTGAGTCTACGAACCGCACACACGTCGAGCCTCGTGCGACCAACAGCTCGCATCACTTCCTGGTAGTCGTCTTGACGACGCTGGTTAATTTGTTGAGATGTGAAGCCATCCGGCGCAGGATGTACTCAGATTACCTTCCCACGTTACACAAGTCTCCACGCAGACGTCCCTCATCAGCGTCGTCATAAACATCGATATGTTAGAGTCAGTACTCGGCAGCGTCCAGGCGTCGGCACCAGCTGCCATTTCTCGATCTCAAAAGATATGAATGTTTCTAAAAAAGTTGGATATTTAACTTTAATGAGCCGTGCTTCGTTTCCACATTCATTTCATATCAAGTTTAAAATGTTATAAATGTCCAACTCTGTCGTCTTGTTATAGCTTTACGTTGTCGTATTAATAATTTAATAACAATATAAATGTTATTGTTTAAATTCTTCCAAAATAGTATCTAATATTTTCTAAGGTGCGTATTGAAGTGAGAAATTCGGGTCTCATGACAACACTGTCCCTCGTTATGGCCTCACCTTCACCTTCACCTCTGACTTCCTGCGATGGTGGTTCGTCCTTCCTTCGCAGACGTTGACGTAGTCCTCGTCAAACCCTGGAACAGACCCGCTAGTTCCTCGGCGTCGCCGCCACGCTGCCTCGCCTTCCTGTGAAAACATCTCAGTCTCAGTTCTTGAATTCACTTGAAATAACGACTTCCTGAAAGCAGTCGCTGACTTCTGGCTTCACACAGGAGCTGAACCCTGACTGTCAGGTTGGAGTCTGATGAGAAACCAACTCAGCAACATCCTCCTGACGCTGGCTCGTTATGTTACATTACATTATACAGTTGTTTTCATCTCCCACCACCATGAAAGCTTATCAAGTTGTGGCCATTGTTCTTTGGGACTCACTTTACATTTTTTGCTGCGTAAGACTCCAAGAACGGATCAGTAACCTGGATGTTGTTTGTTTGTTCGGTCCAACACTTTCAGGTGGTCGTGTGAGAAACACTGAGTCAAACCTCGATGTGATGAACTAACGATACTCAGCACAGCGACCTGAAATACATCTGCTGCAGTCATGATGCATCTCTGTTGGCTGGCTGACAGCTGGACCTGACAGTGTGTGTGTGTGTGTGTGCGTGTGTGTGTGTGTGTGTGTGTGTGTGTGTGTGTGTGTGTGTGATGTGTTGACATGTGTGTTATCTGGGCCCTGAGGCTGTATTATGTGGTAAACCTGCTCTAATGTAAGCAGCTGATGTCATCATGTGTGATGATGTCAGATCAGGTCTAGATGAATGTTATGGCTGATGAACCGGGTGTTCTTTAACATTATTTACATACAAAAATGTGTTTATTGTGAAAATGTCACGTGAACTAAAACTTGTTTTTTCTTTTAATAATACGTGTGATAAGAAACTAGTGCTGCATACAAACTGCACATTTTACATGTGTTTGGCTTTTTCACATGCAGATTATTAGTTCGACATGTAGAAATAAAATAATGTCACACGTGAACTGAGCTTTTTTTTTCTTTTACAATGAATTGAACATTTCCACGTGTCAAACGTTACGTTAGTACAGCGTTTGCTTTTTACACGTGAACTCAGAATGTGACACATGATACTGAATTAATGTGAATTTCCACATGTGGAAACAAAACATGGGACATGAAATCACATTAAATGAGTTTCTTCTTGTGTGTTTCACAGTTTCACATGCGACCGTGAGAGTTACAGACGCTCATAAACGTTCTGACCTTCGGCTCGTGAACACTCTGACCGATGAAATGAAAAAGGAGATTATTGTAAATAAAAACAAAGTAAACGCTGCGTGTGCACGTGTGTGTATGTTACAGTGTGTGTGCAGAAAGCCTTTACGTCCATGTGTTTTTGTCTGTGCGCAGACAGACAGTTATATAAACCTGGACTGGATCCTCTCTGTTTGTGTAACCTGAGTCTACGTTGTCGCCTCTAATTGCTGCTTTGCACAAACAGTCTCTGTTGGAAAATCCACATTTTGACCAAAGTTCGGTTTTTCTGTTTAATTTATCGTCCTATTTATACTTCAGACTGTGATTGGCGCAAACATCCAGACGCTAAGAAAATATATATTTTACTGCAAAACAACTTCAACTGACACAAAAACACACAAACACCCACAAACACACAAACTCCCTCTGACTGTCTCGCGTCTCCGTTTCCAGATCACTCTCTCTAGATGTGTAAGCGCTCTGTTTAATGACGGCATGTGCTGAATTATTCATCCACAGATGTAATTTGAGAGGTGTTTGCGTAATATTATGTATTTTTGATGACTTTATTTCACACCGAGGCTTCGTCTCTCGTGGTGACTTTATATAACACAAATGAAACACTTTGCAATCATGAAAAATCTGAATAAATACAGAGGGACTAAATAACCCTCGTATAAATATTAATGACGACGCCGTTTCGAGACAATCACAAATCAAGTGATGGAATAATTGCAGTAGCTGAAGTAACTTTTGTTGTCTTTGTGTCTGACAGCGAGATGAGATGATAATTACATTACTGAATATACATCTACAGCCAGCGGGAGGTTTGTGTCGGGGTTGTATAAGCTCCAGACTGGCCGGTGGCTCGGCCGGCTCCAGTCTTCACTAAGCTGACCAGACGTCTGAAATAACTACGGGGACATTTCCAGTTCAGTGGTCGTTAAAACATTCAGTGTTATTATCTCAGTTCTTGTTTCAGGTATTATGATCATGTTAACTGGGATTAATATGACGCCCTCTTCTGAGAAGATGTTTGTGGTGATGTTGTAGATACAATTCATATAAAATAGGTTTTCATAAGATAGCGTGAGCAACTACTACGTAGAAGAATGGCGGACAATGATAGGACGCTGATGTAGCGAGCAGCGCCCTCTGTTGGTTGAGACGTTAACTTTCAAGGCATCCTTAAAAACGGGGACACATTCCGGGGGCAGGACGCCAAAAACTGGGTCGTGTGGTCACCCTGGTCGAGGAAATCGCCTTCTAGCTGTCGCTCCATCCTGGTTTTCAGCCGAGGGAGAGGAGTCGGGATGAGGATCAGCACCTCCACATGGGTTTATGATTGAAGGAGATCAGTTAACTCTGAGTCTTCGGGGTGAAATGAAGCGTGAGACTGACAGCAGCGACTCTGCTGCTTTATGGATGTAAATAACTGTGAATGCATTATTTAGATTTGAACCAACAAATGCAGTCTCACTGTACAGGAAGCAGATTTCTGCAGTTTTCCCGTCACAGATCAAGGATCAAAAATGTGTTTTGTTTTTCAGTTTGTTTGAACCGAACACGTTCAGTGAGACAACATCCCAGAAACAGGAACAAAGAAATGATTTTTATCAGCAACTTTATCATTTCCTATCGTGTTTGACTCCAGATAAAACCCCCTCACACACACACACACACACACACACACACACACACACACACACACACACACACACTAATGCCTCAGTGTCAGTAAAAGTGTGATCCACAGTGTAGCGCTGTGAGTGCGACTGTGTTCTGTTTGATCCGTACAGAGTCATCAAAGAACAGGATTAAAGCAGCGACCTTGTTGTGGTCAGAGGGAGGGCTGACACACACACACACACACACACACACACACACACACACACACACACACACAGACACGTAAAGCTTCGCAGTGAGAACAAGAGGAGGAGAATGAAATGGAAGCCGCTGCCGGTTTGACAGAAAGCAGAGAGGAGTGACGACACAGACGGACGTCTTCAGACGACAATAAAAAGAAACTGGAGACAATCTGTAAGTTTCTCGTCGGACCTGAACGTCTCCCTGTGGAGAGTCGAGCTGTGTGTTCGTGTAATCCATCCTCTGTGAGAGCTTGTAGCAGCATGTGCAGAGTCCTGAACACAAGAGCTAAAAGCAGAATCACACACAGAGTTTGGTTTGGAGTTTGGACACTTATTAGCACATGTTGCTCGTGTTGCATTAAAAATGAAGAAATATGTGACACATATTCAAATTGTGGATTTAAAAAAGTGTAATATCGGATGTTTGTGCTTTGAGAACAGTTTTAGAAAGCAGCATCGTCTAACAGCTGCCACATTTTACTGACAGCAGCAGGTCTGGTGTGGCTGATCAGTTTGATGCTAACCTCAGGACATGCTGCTAGCATCGCACGGCTAAATGTTTCTGGGCTGAACTCAGCCTTGTAAACTTCAGTTTCGTGCACCGGACTGTTTCCACCACATAGTGATGGTTCTGCATTAATATATGAACGTTTACTGCTGCTATTCAACTGACAAACTAACTGCTACACTGGTGCTAACTGCTAATATGGATCCCAAACAAACCTCCAGAGGAAGTCACCCAGGAGGATCCTGATCAGACACCCCAACAACCTCAACTCCTATCAATGCTAAGAAGCAGTGGATGAGCTCCTGACTTTATATTAAAGTAAAGCAGCGTGTCATCTGCAAAATAACTGGTAAAAGTAGTAAAAAGTACAATATCTGCCTCCAAAATGTCGTACAGTGAAAATATAAAGGAGCAGAAAATGGAAATACTCAACAACTACTACACCAGCGCTATCTGCTGAATGCTGCACTGCTTCCGTTACTTCTGCTAACATCTCCAGTATCTCCTGCCACTTAGTGCCGAGAAAATCTCCAAAGAAAGTCACAGCAGAACCGCCTCAACTCCTTTCAATGCTAAGAAGCAGTGGATGAGCTGACCTGATATTTAAGTATCAAAAGTGATTTTCTGGTAATAAATGTACATAAAACTGAAACATGTTGACGATACTTGGTTGTTGAGTTGGTGTCCAGTCGACCCACAACGTCAGCGTTTGATGACCTGAGACTGAGACTCAACACTCAGTTATGCTTGTCCAGACTTGTGGCCAATTATTGGCTCCGATGTGAAGCATCTTTCTGATGATCAGAAGCAGTGTTTGTTTCCAGTGTTTGATGGCCAGTAAGTACAATATTTGTCTACATCCCTGTAATACAGAGATACAGTAGGTCCAGGATGTGATTAGCCTAGCTTAGCACAAAGACTGGAAGCAGCCAGAAACTACATGTTGACTCTCATCTGATGTCTGTGAGAACAAAGCAAAATCCTCCAGATTTTTCTTCATGTACTCCACATGCATTTTACTTTCTGTGTGTATGTGTGTGTGTGTGTGTGTGTGTGTGTGTGTGTGTGTGTGTGAGAGAGAGAGTTTTTATCAGCTGTGTGTTTGATGAATAACCACCCTGACAGCACAACCAGCCAGACGCCTTTGAAGCGCTCTGATCACAGATTGAATGGTTTAACACAGATGGTGAGAACACACACGAGGTCATGAGGTCACACACACACACACACACACACACACACACACACACACCTGGACTTACATCAGTCTGCGACCACAACAAGGTGTCGGCTGCAGTCACTTTCTTTAATGACTCAGCAGAGATCAAACACACATTTCCCACAACAACATCACACACGCACACACACACACACACATCTGATCTGAGCTTTGATGACTCGACACACATCAGACACGCAACTGCACTGAGAGTCCTGACATCACTTCCTGTCTGGCCTCAGTTCAGCTCCTGTAGCTCAACACGATCCATCACTGAGGGTCTCGGACTCAGATCACCGTGGGGCCATTACAGAGTTCAAGTGCTACGACAAAGCACTAATATTTCAGAAAATATAGTTTTTTATTTCCATTATTAACAAAATAATATAAAAATGTTACACTGATTACATTACTTGCCCATCGCCCCCCACGTTATTAATTTTTTTTTTTTTAAATCAGTAGTCTGACGACGGCCGCTGCAGTTTGAGACGATACGTGACCTCAGAGTGGACAAACACTGTGTGGAGCTCCTCAAGGCTTAATGATCCGGCCTCGTGTTTAATATTTACAACATTCATTTAAACCAAGTTATGCTGATGAAATATTAAAATCAACGATCATAATTATGCAGATGACACCTACATTTACATCATCAAGCGATCGCTGAAGATCCTCTTTACAAGTGTGTTGAACAAATCCAATCGATCATCATCATCACGTTACACAGAGCTGCAGGGCTAACCCTGAAGTTAGCATCGCGCTGGTTTCCTCTGTCAGATATTTGAATTGAAAATAATGTGAAGGTTCTGATCCTTCAGGTTCTGTTCAGCAGATAATCTCCACAGATGAACTCCACTCTGTGCTGTTTGAAGGTAAATTAAATGTGTAGCAGTAAGAAGCTAATGCTAGGCTACAAACAGACGACATCACGGTCACATGACTCAAACGTCTCCACCACTGAGCGTCTTACTGCACAATTACTATCCAGGTTTCTATAAACTGATCAATGTACAAGTTGTAAAGTCAGAGTGAGAACAGTGTGTAACTAAAGTGGGCCTGTAAAGACGGACTAGTGAGGAGACGAGTCTCCGTGTTCGCTGTGAGGACGTTTAATGTCCCCGACAACCTCTGTAGTCTCATTCAGACACTTGTTAGCAACCGCTAACTGTTTTTAACACATGAAGAGCTTCATAATTAAACTGTGGACATTTAATGATGAGTTTATATGTTCAGCCTGTAACAGAATATAATCTTTATAGTCACACACACACAAACACACACACACACACACACACACACACACAGATCCAGACGATCAGTCACTCTGACAGTCAGGACTGTGGGAGATGAAAGAGTGACGTCATCATTTAGGAGGACTTTTCCATGTTAATGATGACCATAAAAGGAGTTACCACACATACAGGAAGTGTGTGCGTGTGTGAGTATGTATGAGCGTGCGTGTGTGTGTGTGTGTGTGTGTGTGTGTGTGTGTGTGTGTGTGTGTCAGGGCTGCCCCAGTGCGTGTGTTTTCTTTCCAACACCTGTAAAATCCTCCAGCAGTGATTAGTCAGCACCGAACGCCCAGCGAGTTGTTTTCCATGGCTCAGTGTGTGTGTGTGTGTGTGTGTGTGTGTGTGTGTGTGTGGCAGCAGTGGTTGCCACAGTGAACACACACAGTGGCAGACCTACAGGAGATGATTCAGCAGATACTCCTGTTTGAGGTGGGCTGCTTCACCACAACACACACACACACACACACACACACACTCATTACTAATGCAGTAATGTATTCAAATAAACGTCACACACCTACACATGAAAACACACCTCTACTAACACAAACACACACACACACCTGTCCAGTCTTAATGAGGCAAATTAAATGTAAATAATGCTGCTGTGGTGACATCTGGTCGCTATACACACACACACACACACACACACACACACACACACACACACAGATGGCAGCGGCCTTCACAGCAGCAGGTTGCCAGTTTGAAACCCTGTGCATGCAGCTGATCTTCACCTGGACTCAGCCCACAGTCTTCCAACACATGTGTCATGAACACATGCTGCCGACATGTGGACGGGTTCTGCCCGACCAACAAAGTACAGCAGCACATTAAAGGTGAAAATCACTCTCTCAGAAGATGTTTGGTGTTCTGATCATGTGGTGGAGAACACTTTCTGACCCCTGGACCACTTAAAGAACCTCTTTAATGACAACTAGAACCACGTATAAGAGATCTGCTTTTATTAGGAACCACTGTATTAATCAGAACCACCTACAGGACATCCAGAACACCATCTCCTCAGACTGCTCCAACCAACAACAGATCTTCAACCACTACTTCAGTGGCCTCTATAACCCTACAGGATGCCAAGGACTTCCTCAATGACCATCAGAACCACCTTAAAGACAAAGGACTTCAACTGCTTTCCAAATGACCACTACAGGTTCACCATAATGAACTCGTAGAACATCCACAGTGATAACTAAAACTTCCAAAAGCACCACTAGAACCACCTACAGCAGTCCTAGAATCTCCTAAATGACCAGAAGAACCAGAACTTCTAGAACTTCCTTTATGACCAAAACAACCACCAAGATGTACAGCTGGGGCTGCATGGTGTGATGTGCCGACAGGGCTTCTGTAGTGGTATCAGTCGTGTGCACAAACAACAATTCTGACCCATTTTCCAGGAACTACTGACCAGTTTCCAGTCGGGAGTGAAGATGGAGGAATGGTTCTGTGCTGAGTGGAGCTGGATGGTTCAGCTGTGATCCTGCAGAGAGACCCAAACCACAACACAGGGAGGGAGAGCGTGAGCAGGAAACTAATGACTCTAATCAAACATTCAAAACCAGAACCCACACAATCAGGACATGTTTCCACAGCCACACACACACACACACACACACACACACACACACACACACACACACACACACACACGCTGAGCAGCAGGAACATCAGGGAGAGTTTAACCACACGTTGTATATTCATCGGTGCCCCGTGGGAACTCGCTGCAGGTAACAGAAACCTGCTCAGCATCAGTCAGAAACAGAAACGATTAGCAGCCTCAGAGTTTCCAGCTCGCTCTTTTGTTCTCCCATAATGCACCACAGCACCTCACCACTACTGTACACTTTACCCTCGACGTTAGAGAGAGCTGCTGCCGACAGGAGTCCAGTCAGAGACACTTACAAGGACACAGACACACTGCAGGTGTGAACACCGCCCTGCGGTCACACCTGGACCATCATGACAGGAAGTCAGCCGGCAGCCAATCAGCTGATGTGTGATAACAACAATATGATGACCGCTTTGTTTTGTAGCAGAAACAACAAATGGTAGAATTCACTACAATAATGACTAAACACTAAAGGACATTAATAAAATAAACGTGAAATTGTGGAAAACACGTGTGAATCACCCAAATCATGAGGGTACATCCTCTGGGAACACGCACGCCTGCAGGATTTCATGTTAATCTGTGAAATAGTCGAGATATTTGGAGGATTTGTGAAATCTTTGACCTGCTGATGAGTCAGAAGATCACTGTAACAATGAGGGTTTATCCTCTGGGGAACATGAACATTTCACATACACATCAAGGTTTTAGCTTTAACAAATCAAAATGAAGTAAATGTGATTGTATGATGTCACGGCTGCACGGTAACGACACCATCAGCGGTCAGACCGGATCCTTTAACCTCGCTGTCACTCGGCTATTCTGCCTGCGACCGACCACAAAATCTCCAGAGAAGACGAAGCTGACTGGTGAAGCCAGGCTGGCAGCCTGGCACCATTTTCATCTGCTTCACTTCTCCATTACAGACTAAATAAATAAATATATATATGAGTCATGTTCATCCTGTGTTTGTTTTTTTGTCTTAAAACCATCTGGAAACACTGGAGGGAGAGTTTTTTAATGTTAACACCCTTCGTGGTCTTTAGGATGTAAACTGCACTTTTAGAGACAAAACTGATGTCCAGCTGTTACAGGTGCTCGGTGTCGCTCAGCCACATTCCTGAAAGGAGGATCGATGGGTCCAGACAGAGCTGCTGGATCCAGCTCGGTTTTGAAGGTCTGCAGGCTGATTGGATCTGATAACGGCCTCGCTGAGCTTCACTCCTGTGGTGGCATCAATAATCTGGGCTGTGAAACAGAAGCTTCATGTAGATTATGGCATCAGAAGATTCTCATTTCTGATTGAACAGGTGAAACATGTGACAGCGCCGCGCTGCGAGCAGATCCACACGCAGTTTTATCTTTGTCGGTGACTTTATTTGAACGAGCCTTTGGGGGCGAGCGAGCTGCAGGCCGGTTGTGTTGGTGCTGCTCGGCTCTCTGTGAACGTGTTGAAGTGTGGAGCCGCCTGCTCTGTCGACGCTCGGCGGATGAATGAAGGTTAAAGGAGAGCGAGCGGCTGAATGCAGCGGGAGGTTCTGCGGACACGGAGCGCAGCAGGGATTTCCAGGGATATGAGCAAATTTTCTGCTTCATAACTGCGAGCGCTGCCGCAGCGGAAACGGCCGAATTGGATTTAAAACCTCAAACATTTTATGAGTCCACAAAGTCGCTCTCCATTTCACGCTCGGTGGAGGAGCTCAAAGTTTCTGTGTCTGCATGACGTCACGGGTTAGAGAGCGGCGGCTCCGAGGAACCCACCGAGCTCTCATCAGCACAGGAACCACACATGGCTGCTTTTAACTGGAAACTGTGCCCGGTGTCGGTGCTGCTGTTCAGGTTTAGCTTGTAATTAAATGTTTCCATGTTGGTAAGCTCTTTTGCTCTATATGAGGTCTAATAAAACACTGAACACATCCAGCCAAAGGTTAGATAAGCAGATTTTTACAGCAGCGTCTGGGAAAGGTCTGAACACGGAGGGTAAAAATAAGAAACTCTCTGCACGTAGACGCTTAACGAGACGACACATTTAAATGTGAAGACCAGCAGACCGTCCCCTGTGACGAGGACACGGAGGATTCACAAGCAGCTGACGGACCAACACACTGACAGTAACGACACAACACAGTCAGAGGGTCTCACCTTCACACGCTCACAACTCAATGATGAAAGTAGCTGCTAATGACGAGATCCGTCCTCTGAGGAGCCACAAAGGGCGTTTAAAACCGGGACGTTTACATTTCTCCTCATTTCCTTTAGTTGACATACACAGACCAACATCTGTGATAACTCTTTGTTCACTGCAGCACTTTTAATAATCAGATGTCAGAATAATAATAATAATATTAAAGTTTCCATTGATTTCATCACAGACGTAATGCTATAAAAAATCGTATCACGTTGTTAAAGCGCAGTCTTCACAGACCTTTGAGCAGTAACCTGTTCAGACCAACCTGTTACTTACTGCAGAGTTATCTTTGGATCAGCGCTGTCACCGGCACCGAGTCCAGCGGGTCTTAGAAGCTGGGTAATTGTGAGGTAATTTTAGGAGAATCAGGAATATCAGAGAGTAAAGCACAGCTTTAACTCCATTACTGCATTAAAACTCTCTCGTCGTCCATCATCAGTTACAGTACAGTGATAGAAAGTTTGTCCGTGTGTCATCACTTGTTAGCGATGGAAGATGACGTCAAATGAAAAGAGAGCGCGTCTGTTCAGCCGGGGTGTCCTCAGTTCATCGTTCTCCTCGTCTTCCCAAACTCATGAGAAGTGGTCCAGTAGCTTTTACAGCGATGCATAATGTAACTGAGGCAGCTCTAAAGGCCTCTCTGCCCCATACAGCTTCATTTAAACATGCGTCCCACCGCCGTCAGAAGGAGCTGTAATGCATTATGTAGATTAAATGACTGTTTTGGGACATCGTGCTCCTGTGGTTTGACTTTTATGTGCGTATACCTCATTCCTCAATCAGACAGAACTGGTCTGAGAGCAGCTGCAGAGCGTTTACAGCCGAGTGCAGCCGAGACGACGTGATCAAGATGTTTGTCTTCTCCTTCGACCGGACGACGGCGGCTGAAATCTACCTAAAGTGACACAGAGAGTGATGAGAGTGAGCAGAACATGTGCATCCTGAGAAACCTCACTTTACCCCGATCAATGACACTGACACGAACACGAACATGAACGCGAACACGAACGTGAACGTGAACATGAACAAGAACATGAACATGAACACGAACGTGAACACACTGTTTTACTGTAATTTCAACTTAAAAACATGAAACTCATCCGGCTCAGATAAATACAGTTTCTTTAACTTAAATAGTGAAACTACAAATGGATTCCTTGGCCTAAAACAAATTCATCTCACCAAAACTCATTTAATGCAAATGGACGATAGAAGACTCCAAAGTGTCCACGTAGAGATAAAGTGTCCACGTAGAGATAAAGTGTCCACGTAGATGATAATGACTCCAAAGTGTCCACGTAGAGATGATTACGACCCCCCAGTATCCATAGAGACAATAAAGGCCTCTCAGGTGTCCACGGAGATGAATGGACTCATCTATCAGCCTGATGAGCTGCTTGTTGACTTTCCCTCCTGGCGGACTCTCTGGCCGCATGATGGTCGTGGATGTTGGAATTTTTGGGGAGAAATCAGGTCAGGGCGTCTTTGCAAAATTAAAAACCATAATCCCAGAAAATCTGAGGAAATATTTATGCTTCATATCACATATCAAACGAGGGAGCGAGAGAACCCACTGGACTGTTTCTTCATGGCTGAAGTTCATTTCAGTTCACGGTGTGAACTTATGTGTCGTCCTGTTAGTGCCGCACCTTCAGGCTGCAGCGCAGGAAAGAAACTCACGCTTTCATATTTAAATTCAGCCTACAGCGAGCCACTTCAAGCCGCTTTCCACATCACACTTCTTCTTCTCCATCTTTCGCTCCTCTTTCTTTCCATCTTTTCTCTTTTCAACACCTCTCCCCATCTCGTCCTCTCATACATTCATCTTCTCCTCTCTCTCCCTCTAACCAGTCATTTTGTATGTAGGTCGAATAGCCGTGTTAAATGTAAATGTCCCTCATGCATAGCAGAGCAGGGCCCCCTCAGAAATACAGGGACTGAATGAGAAATGAAATTAAACACCTCCAGCCACTTCAAATGAGTGTGTGTGTGTGTGTGTGTGTGAGTGTGTGTGTGTGTGTGTGTGTGTGTGTGAGTGTGTGTGTGTGTGTGTGTGTGTGTGTGTGTGTGTGTGTGTGTGTGTGTGTGTGTGTGTGAGTGTGTGTGTGTGTGTGTGTGTGTCCTGATGTGACCCCGCGGAGGCTGCAGCCGCCTGTGAAGTCGATGTGAACTCGTTGAAGCGGTTCACCGGCTTTAATGAAGGAGTGCGGGGGCGACCCGGCGGGCGGGCAGCGGGCGGGGTCACATCTGCTCAGGTCACACAGGTACGCCTCGGCACAGGTGTCACCCCCGGGACTGCAGGAGAACAAGAGAGGGTGACCGGGGTGAGATTAACAGCTCAGAGGGTCGATGAGCTGCGGTGGTGTTCAAACTTTGGAGGAGCTTCTGATTGGCTGGCAGGTGTTTGATTGAAAACAACAGAAACATAAATATCAAATATCAGCTGTCTGACGCTCAATTTAATAAAAAAGAAATACTCATTTTTATTAGCAAAACTGTAAAAGATGCATATCACCAGAGTAACGCTAACTGCTGCTAACTGTAGCTGCTGTTAGATAGTTAGCTCAGTTAGCATCTAGAGGTCCAGACTGACAGCTTGAGGCACCAGAGGAGAAAAACACTTTGAGAAGAAGGCTGAGCTGAAAGTCGAGATGGTCAGGCTAACGTTAGCTCTGATAACTAGCGGTGACTTCATGAGTGCTGAAGTCCAACCTGTCAGAGACTGATGTCCTCCTCAAGCAGACAACTTCACAGAGAAGCTGACGAGGTGCACCGGAGCTCATGGAGTCAGTGGAGCGCCGGGCTGAAGCGACGTTTATTTCTTAATAATTAACCAGTTAGTTACCAGTTAATGGGGCTCAGCTTAGACACATGCAGGCTTACAGAGTGTTGTGATGCCTACGTGTGCTGAGAGACAGATTCAGACGTCTTCAGGGGTCCACTGCAAGGTGAACAGGAGGTTTTATATCAATTAACCAATAATAACTGTAAATCTGCACAGAAGGGATCAAATATTCCTTTAATAACTCCTTCATGACTCCATGAACCAAAACTACTGTCTCATAAATGAAGTCATTTAAAGGACACGTTGATGTGTTTTGGTCAGGTCCCTGTTTTAACAGTGTTTAGACGCCGTACAGAGATCTGTCCACCACATCTTTACAGAGACTTGTCTCCACCACATCATTACAGAGACCTGTCTCCACCACGTCTTTACAGAGACCTGTCTCCACCACATCTTTACTCAGACATGTCTCCACCACATCATTACAGAAACCCATCTCCACCACATCTTTACAGAGGCATGTCTCCACCACGTCTTTACACAGACCCGTCTCCACCACATCTTTACAGAGACATGTCTCCACCACATCTTTACACAGACCTGTCACCACCACATCTTTACACAGACCTGTCTCCAACACATCTTTACACAGACCTGTCTCCACCACGTCTTTACACAGACCCGTCTCCACCACATCTTTACAGAGACATGTCTCCACCACATCTTTACACAGACCTGTCACCACCACATCTTTACACAGACCTGTCTCCACCACATCTTTACAGAGACCTGTCTCCACCACGTCTTTACAGAAACCCGTCTCCACCACGTCTTTACAGACCTGTCTCCACCACATCTTTACAGAGGCATGTCTCCACCACATCTTTACACAGACCTGTCTCCACCACATCTTTACAGAGACCTGTCTCCACCACGTCTTTACAGAAACCCGTCTCCACCACGTCTTTACAGAGACCCGTCTCCATCACGTCTTTACAGAAACCCATCTCCACCACGTCTTTACAGACCTGTCTCCACCACATCTTTACACAGACCCGTCTCCACCACATCTTTACAGAGACCTGTCTCCACCACGTCTTTACAGAAACCCGTCTCCACCACGTCTTTACACAGACCCGTCTCCACCACGTCTTTACAGAGACATGTCTCCACCACATCTTTACACAGACCTGTCTCCATCACGTCTTTACAGAAACCCGTCTCCACCACGTCTTTACAGATCCTTCAGTTATGCGTCAGTCAGTTGAGAAGTCTCACTGACAGTAAAACCAACATACATCTTTCAGTTCTTCATACTGTAGGATTCACAACGTTCCCCTTTAATTAGGCTGCAAAGATTCATGAATACTCAAATATTCACAGAGTGACTTTAAATTTTTAGCTCTTCCCTCCATGAACTCTGCTGATGAAATCCTGGTAATAAAGATTTCAGATGGACTGGTAAATGTCATGTGAGGACAGGTGTGAGGCCGTGATATCATCTCCCTCCTCCCTCTTCAATCAACACCAATCCCCAGCTGATCTCTGGGTAAATTTACATTCGAGCGGCCCGAGCAGCGCACACACAGCACAGCACAGTCATCTGAATGTAAATGTCGAGCTGATTGCAGAGCGAGGAGCGTCTCAGGAGGGAGGAGGATCTCTGTGATGTGAGGACACGGGCGGTGTGTCCTCAAGAAGGTCACCAGAACCCGTCCAAAAACTTAGACCACGATCAGGTCTGCACAGGACGAGCAGGACGAACAGGAGGAGAGATTATTGATTCACTCTTTAAGTCGAGTAGAAAAGTAGTCCTCTGATTTCTGTTGAGACACGATTCAAACAATTCCTCCTCCTCCTCCTCCTCCTCCCCCTCCTCCTCCTCGTCCTCCTCCTGGTTGGATGTTTGGAGGCCGGTTCAGGTGAGTTCGTCTCTCCTGTTGTTGTCTTGCTGCTGTAAAGTTTCATCCTCTGCCTCCATTAAACTTTGGAGGAACTCAACCCAGAAATGCATCGATCTGATTGGTTCAGCGACCTCTCAGAGGGGACGTCTCTCTCTCTTCTCTCCCTGGATAACCTCCATCCCCCTGAGACGGCCTGTGGACTGAGCCCATATTTCTGTAGAGGGATTACAGCGGCGCTCAGAGTCAGCTCAGGACGGATCATGTGGAGGGAGAGTCACCTTAAATCACCACAAACTGCTGCGAAGAGGCTGAAAACAGGAAAGTTTCCAACCTGAAGACGGTTATCGACAAAGGAAAGGCTACATCAGTTACAGTTCACTGAGGCGGGTCAATCATGAATGAACGTCTGCAGGATCGGTTGTCTCAGACCAGCTTCGGTTTATATAAGTTGGTCAGACTGTCGAAGTGTTGGTGGAGTTGGACACTCGGCCCGGCGTCGGCCCAGAGGCAGCCCAGAGACATTCAGTGCACCCAATGACTTTATCATATTACATATTTTAAATCAGGATTGAAACACGAGGGCTGATTGATACACAGTTAATTTTTTACGTGTGGTTTCCTCACTGAGTCCAGTGGTTGTGGATCATACGGATCCCTTCTTCGTAGATTTCGGTGTCCTGGGTCTCCAGAAAATCTTCACTTCAGGATGGAAGTCATCATCACCGACTTCAGACAGACTGGCAGACACAAGTCACTGTTTGTTCTGAGAGAAACCAGTTTAAATCCACTGCATCTATAATTAATAGTGCTGTTTTGTCCTCATGTAGTTTCACTTCGTGTCTCGGCTCCTTCATGTTTTACAGTCCGTCTCTGTCCTCGGCTGAAGCTCCTGTAAATTCAGCGCCATAAAAACTAAATCTATTACTTCCTGTCTCTCTCTCTCTACTTTTAGAGTGACAGCTCCAGACCTCGCTCGTCCACCTCTCACCTTCACCCCCGTCTGTCTTCCTTCCGTCCTCCCTCCTCCAACATATGCTTCTCCTGTTGTCTCCTCCTCTACCTCCTCGTGACCTTCTCTACATTTTATTTTTCTAGCTTTTGTCTCCTCTGTTCCTTCCTTCTTCCCTCTCCTCTCTCTCCTTTCCTACATCTGTTTCCTTTCTCTTCCTCCTCTTGTTTTCTTGCCTCCTTGTTTCCTCCTCTCTTCTCCTCTGTTCTTTCCTTTCATCTCCTCATTTACTTCCCGTGCCTCCTCTCTCCTCCTCCTCCTTCCTCTCAGGCAGTAAAACTTGTTCTGTTCTTGTTCAAGAAAGGAAAGATGACACCTTCTCCTTCCTTCGTCCTCTTTCCTCATCTCCTCCTCCACTTAATTTTCCTCCTTTCTTTCCCATCTTTTCGTCTCCTGACTCTCTAACTTTGTCTTTAGCCGTGTTTCCGTCGCAGGAACCTTCAGAGGAACATTTGTGACGTAACGTTGGACAGAACCTGCAGCACCGTGTGTAAAAGTGACATGACGTGTAAGTTTACCCGCCACCCAAAGACAATAATGCATTCTGGGTAGCGTCAGATCTGAGTCTGACGCAGACCTTGATCTTAAACGAACACCTGACAGTGGAGAGCTGAGCCTGACAAGCTGAGTCCAAGATGTCCTGATATGTCCTGATATCTTTGTCTCACTGCGTCGCTCCAGAGTCGTCCAGTGTCCAGCATGCGTCTGTTCCTGCCACATGATTGGCTGTTCGTCTTCTTCTTCTGTCACTATATTAAACAGTTATTTTAAGGGAAAATCACACAGAGATAATCATCTGTTATCTCCTTAAATCTGAGCCCAGCTTAGTGAAATCCCTTCAGAATATTCACACATTTGTATTTTCTATTAAATCTGTTAAGCGTGGCGCCACGTGGATATAAATCTAATCAGAGATCAATGGTTTCAGACCCAGAATGCACTGCAGCTCCATCACAGGTGCAGTTCAACGCAGCGAGCCAGCAGCGTGCAGGTCGAGTGAAGTGGGTTCAACAAAGTGTGAGAATAATTACGAGGCGGAGAGAAACCTCCAGTCTGGTGCTTCAAACGAGTTCAAACGTAAACACTCTTCCAAGTCGGCGCTTTTAACCGCCGAAGCTCCTCCGACGGTTATTCCCAGCGGACTCAAACGCAGCATTATCTCTTTCTCGGGTTCTGTGCTTTGAACCGGTTCACCCGCCCCCCCCACGTGTCTCCGAGGACCGCTCTGTACATTAGTGTTGATCTACGAGGTTATGTGTGGATGTTACGGAGAGGCGGCCGCGGAGGAGCTGCACACGTCCCCTGTAAGCTGTCCTACATAAAGTCACTGATGAACTTCACCTGAACTCCTGATGTTCACCTACCACACACACACACACACACACACACACACACACACACACACACACACACACACACACACACACACACACACATCTGTGTGTCCAACATGTTCATGCACAGTGAAATATCTCAACACTGGTAAGATTTCTGTTATTTCTTTGTGTCTTGAACCTTTTTATGACCAATGAATCAGTTTATTTGACCGAAGTCCATCTGGTTTTATGTTGGTTTTATTCCCCCGAGGGCCGTGGTTTGTGTTTTCTGTTTGTGTATATCAAATATCACTTAAAGGAGGAGTTCACCCAAAAATAAAAATCCATTATTGACTGACCGCAAAGAGACGGAGAGAAGAAGAAAAACAAGAGTTAACTCGCAGCTCTCCAGGTGAAGTATTGATGCAGAGGTTTCATCTCGACTGACAGGCGTTAATGCTAACGTCAGCCATCATCTCCTCCCGATGATATAAAGTCAGGCTCAGCCATCGTCTCCTCCTGATGATATAAAGTCAGGCTCAGCCATCGTCTCCTCCTGATGATATAAAGTCAGGCTCAGCCATCATCTCCTCCTGATGATATAAAGTCAGGCTCAGTCATCATCTCCTCCTGATGATATAAAGTCAGGCTCAGTCATCGTCTCCTGATGATATAAAGTCAGGCTCAGTCATCGTCTCCTCCTGATGATATAAAGTCAGGCTCAGCCATCATCTCCTCCTGATGATATAAAGTCAGGCTCAGTCATCATCTCCTGATGATATAAAGTCAGGCTCAGTCATCTCCTCCTCCTGATGATATAAAGTCAGGCTCAGTCATCTCCTCCTCCTGATGATATAAAGTCAGGCTCAGTCATCATCTCCTGATGATATAAAGTCAGGCTCAGTCATCATCTCCTGATGATATAAAGTCAGGCTCAGTCATCGTCTCCTCCTGATGATATAAAGTCAGGCTCAGTCATCATCTCCTGATGATATAAAGTCAGGCTCAGTCATCGTCTCCTCCTGATGATATAAAGTCAGGTGAAGTCTCGTAGTCCACAGAACATTTCTGGAGCTTCACAGGAGATGATTTAAAACAGAGAAACAACATAATCAAATGATTTTAAAGCAGCTACAGTGAAGATATCAGATTAAAAAATGGGGTTTTGTCCACAGGGGGCGCCAGAATCAACACAGATGAAAGTTCGGTGTTCAGGATGAAAGTGTTGACGTAAAAACTGAAGAAAAACAGTAAAAGGTTGAATGTGTTAGTTTTTGGTTCCTCCTGCACTCACTGGTTAACTTTCACTGCTGAAAGTGTCTTCAGATGTTTTTAAGAAGCTTCTGTTCAGCTGGAGACGGTTCCTGAGACGTTCCTGTTGGAAACATTCGGTACATTTAAACAGCACCAGAAGGTTTTTGGACCCTGAAATAAGTTGATAGAAGAAGAAGAAGTGAGGAGAAAGAGGGAGAGATGTAAACTGCAGTGGGAGGACGGGAGGAGGAAGATGGAGGAGAAGTTTTTCTAAAGTGGGTGACCTTTGACCTCTGCAGGCCGACGTCTCTCCCGAGGACGATCCATCAGCAGCTGATGGAGATCTCAGCTAATGGAGGATGAAGACGGACCATCCTTCACTTTAACCTCCACCGTCTCCTCGTCATCCTCTTCTCTTTTCCTCTTTTCTACCTCGACTCTTCCCGTTTTCTTTTTCTCTCTTCGTGGATTCATTTTGTGAAAGAAAAAAGACAAACTCTCTCTCCCTCTCTCTCTCTCTCTCTCTCTCTCTCTGACAGATGGCAGGTCATTGGCCGATGTCACGGCGACTGATTGATGATTGGTCCCTTCAGGGAGCGCTCATCATCCGTGTGATTGGCTCCCCGTCAGTTGGAGGGAGATCTCCACCTCCGCTCGACCGATCTACAGTTACACCCCAGAGAGAGAGAGGGAGATGTTTCTCTGCTGATGACAGGACTCACTGATTCACTGAGACGCTCTGAGAGTCAAACTGTGGATGTGACGATGAAAACGTTTTAAAACAGAACCGGGTTCTGAAGAAGTTACAGGCACTTGTTCCGAGCTCAGATTCTCCTGATTCTACTCATGCAAACCTCTTCAAGATAAAACCACATCAGTGAGGTGAAGCCAACGAGCAATCAAGCTAACAAGCTAGTGCTTCAGTCGAGCATCAAACTCCAACAAACCGTCTCTGATGCTCAGATGTCCTCTGGATCCGTTCAGTCACATCCGGTCCAGAACACAGAATTCATCATTAAATGGAGACAAAATGAAAAACTGTGATCACGTTTCTTCATGTTTTTATCTGTAAACAAACTCTGTGAGCAGACAGGAGCTTCTGTGCCGCCCTAGAGCCCACAACAGCCAATGAGTGATGGTGTAGACCAGTGACCACTCTCTCTTCTTCCTCCTCTCTGCTGAGCCAATCACACACCAGCCTCCAGATGACTGATGCATCCTGTAGCCAATGAGAGTTCAGATCCAGTAATATATAGTTTCTATCAGTTTTAAAGCCCTGAACTTGATGTAGTATCTGTGTTGTGCTCTTTGAATAGTCTGTTTCTGCAGCTCAGCTCTTGTTTCTGACTCTTTTATCTGCACACAGTTAGTGTGAAGAAGGAAATAAAGAGCTGTAATGAGTTTAATGCTGCTGTTACTCTCAGGCAGGCGACTCTGAGCTCACAACAGGACACATTTTTACCAGGCGCCTGAATATTTCCTCATGAAAACATGTGCTGAGTGTCATTTTCACTGATGTTGTTATTACATGTGAACTGGGACCATGTCAGACTGATGATGCAGTTACAGCTCATCTGCAGGACTTTTACATTAAAACATAAATAACTCAGTGAGCTCAGACTAAAATAAATAATAATCTTATAACGTTTCAAAAGAGCTCAGAAACACGTCTGTACTCTGAACAGTTCAACAACAGCTGTGACTTTACTTTTAGACACGTTTAGGATGATTCATCATTCATTTGCAGAAATAAATCAGGTTTTAATTGTTTTTTACATTTAATATAATTATTTCCTCAACATTTTAATGGTGTTTTCATTATGGCCACTAACATCTAACAACTGCAGGTGACAAAGTAAAGAAACGTTCTGATCGAAGCATCTTCAACATCTGCTGAACACTTTGTGTGTCACGTGTAAACAGACCTGAAGCATCTCGATCGCTCCTGAACGTTTACTGACGTGATGAAGCAGGACTGTGTCAAAGTCCTGGACGCCTGACGTCCATCTCAACCGTCTTCATACGACTCGTGAGCAGGTGACACTTCACCAGTTAACACCATCAGCAGAGGTGAACTGTGACCTGTTGACCTCTGACGACTGGTGAAGTTTGGACACAAAACAAAAAGAGCTGTGAAGAAAAACACATTTTATGACAGTTGTAAAATCGAAGTCGAATGCAGAGTTTTGATTTAGTTTAATTTAATTTTAACAAGCCTGTCCAGCTCCAAAGATTTATGATTGTGTCTTTGAGAGAAAACTGTGAGCTGAGCTGAAGGAAACAGAGACAGACGGAAACGCTGGTGATGTGACTGACGGCTCGACCAGGAGGAAGGAAGGCAGAAGTGCAGACTCGGCAGCAGTTTCTTTCCAGACACCTGTCTACGGTTTCATTTGAAGGATGTTTCCCCTCCTGACACTCTGACTGACACACCGAGCGGACCACCTCCACAGCACCGCTCGCTCCTCTCTTAACTAATATTTAAAGGACGTGGAGGCGTACGTGATCCGACTCTGACAGAGTAATTACTCCCCGAACTGTAATCTCAGAAAACGTTCCGCCTGGAGAGCAGCAGATTACATTTCTGCCTCTCTGGGATAAACGAGAGCAGCTGGTGTTCCTCACATGTTCCTGAGGAAATGAATAGGAACATGTTTAAACTGAAGGTGCCGATAAATCTGATCAGGCTCACGTTAAAGACGAGATATGTGACCAACAGCTGCTGATCACTTGTGAAACTGAAATATGGGCCAGCATGGCTGAGCCTGACTTTATATCATCGGGAGGAGACGATGGCTGAGCCTGACTTTATATCATCAGGAGGAGATGATGACTGAGCCTGACTTTATATCATCAGGAGGAGATGATGGCTGAGCCTGACTTTATATCATCAGGAGGAGACGATGGCTGAGCCTGACTTTATATCATCAGGAGGAGATGATGACTGAGCCTGACTTTATATCATCAGGAGGAGATGATGGCTGAGCCTGACTTTATATCATCAGGAGGAGACGATGGCTGAGCCTGACTTTATATCATCAGGAGGAGACGATGACTGAGCCTGACTTTATATCATCAGGAGATGATGACTGAGCCTGACTTTATATCATCAGGAGGAGACGATGACTGAGCCTGACTTTATATCATCAGGAGATGATGACTGAGCCTGACTTTATATCATCAGGAGGAGACGATGACTGAGCCTGACTTTATATCATCAGGAGGAGATGATGACTGAGTTTTCTGTTTGGGTGAACTGTTCCTTTTAGATAGTCGCTAAGTAGCTAACGTTAGCGTTGCTGATCTCCACTGTTGTTCTGCTTCGTGTCTGTGCTGCTGAACGTGAAGCTGGACTTCTTCATCCCGTCATGTCGGACTGAACATGAGACTCACTGTCGCCTCTCGAGGCAGGAAGTGGTATCACAAGACAGGACGGGCCGGGGCTAGCTTGTTAGCACGCTAACTTCAGTAGACATCTCTGCAACACAACGTCAGCGCGTCCTGTTGATCTCTTTGGTTCAGTTTCTAAATGTTTTAAACTGAGACTCTCACCTGGAGCTCCTTCCATCGTTTCATATCATTAAATCATTTAAATCATGAGATCAAACTGTTTTTAAATGTCTCATCACACCTCGTCTGCTCCGACCGGTTCTGCTGCGTCATGATGCACAAACTCATTATCAACTTAATTATAAAAGTTTATCTGTTAACAGTTTGTTTTCCGGCTCGCTAGTTTTTTAATAACCTCCGAGGACGTTGTCAGGAAATTCAATTAGATGAGCTCAGCGTGTTTATCATCTCATCTCATCATTATGTAAATCTGGACCGGGACCACAAAGCGTTCCTCGATCGTTCACTGAAGCTGCACAGATGGATTCTTCAACTCTGCCGAAAACCTCCTGAAACCTGTTGGAGTTCAACCTCGGCGGTGTTTGTCACAGCAGCGACGGGTCGGTCCGCTGGTTTCTGGATCTCATTTCTCTGTTCAGTCCAGATCCTGGCGGGGGGCCGAGCTGAGATTTATACGTCAGGGTTCGTGTTCGGTGCTCTGGGGAGGCTGCAGAGGCCGACATGTTTGAGACTGAAGAGGAAAGAAGAGAAGCTCGTGACGTCCCTCATAAATACAGGAGAGCTAAAAGGCCTCGCTGGACGTCCCAAAGCTCAGGACGCCATTGTTACATCTGACAACAATGGAATTTAAGTACGGCGACCTGCAGGGGCCACAAGTCAGAGAGACGAGCCCGTCCGTCCCGCTTCCTGTTCAGGCTTCAAAGCAGAGCAGAGCGAGGTCAGAGCAGCAGAAAGCATCAGGTTCACTCTCACAGTCAGACTGTCGGTGAACGATCTTCAATTAGCAGCGTGAGCTCGATCAGCTGTGTTTGAATCACAGCTTCTCATTGTAACTGATTTCACAGCGGACAGACACTTTGTGTTGATCGATCTCGTATGTTGTGTCGAGTTCAGGCAGAAACCTCCGGGGCTGAGAACGAAGCCAGCGCTGAAGTACCAAAACGTGCAGTTCCTCTAACGACCACTCGAGGCTCCGAGGTTTACACATAATAAGGGGCGTGGCCTTTTTGAGTGACAGCTAGCTCGTCAGATAAATCAGTCACTGAATTCACCTCTCGCTGTGTTTGTGGAGAAGTTTTAATATAAATATCAGACACAGAATCTGTCTTTCCTCATTGCACTGACAGACGGGAGGGGAGGGACAGACGACAGTGTTTCGGATTAACGAGCGCCTCCGTTAGCGTTCACCTGCAGACAGCTGCTGGAGCCGCAGAGCTGTGGAGGAGTAAACACCTGGAGTCGAGGAGAGCACAGTTTGACACCAGCCCATTTGTGATGAGTCGGGCAGAATCAGGTACCGCCCACTCTGAGCTTCATTTTGTGTGATCTCAAAGTGTCTGTCCACTGTTTTATAGCCCTGAACCCTCTCAGTGTGTCCAGCACAGTTTATTCACGAACGACCAGGTCTTTATCAATGTTGACAAAAAGAGTGTGTGAGAAGCAGCGTTGCTTTATTCTGCTGAACACAGTCGCAGGATTTCATGTCAGCAGATAACATTCCTGCAAACCACAGATACGTCCAAGGTCGACATTTGTACCCAAACTGACAAATCACGTTCACATCATACGATTATTCGCCATCTTTCAGCAGGTGGAGTTATTAGAGCCACATCACTGGATATTTTGAAGGGACATCTGGAGACATTTCCTGCCGGTTTGTGTGGCGACTAAAACTGGTATTTTAATCCAAACTGTTTTCTGACCCTGACCAAGTGGTTTTTGTGTCTAAACCTAACCAGAGTATAAACACAGCGCTGTGACGAGAGAAAGAGAAAATTCAACCCAACAAATGGAAAACTTTAACTTATCTGTGGTTTTGCAGAAACTTACTGAGCTAACATTTATTCTGCAGATTAGGTGATAAAAACATTGAGAGGAAACTGCTCTTTCTGCTGGATTTGGGTTTCTAACATCTTTAAACTTTGTTAAATTAACAAAAGGACACGTCAGACTGAAGTAAACTCATAGACTGAATCCAGATCTCCACCTGCTGGACCTCGTGGGCTTCAGTCATACGTACTGTGATGTGTTCACTGTCATCACGTCACATACGGCCCACTGACACGACTACAATGACAAAATGAGTTATGATCACCTCTAGTCTTTACTTCTACATATTTCTGTATGATCATGTGGTTGAATATTATTTCTGGCCTACACAATTCAACTAACACTACAATAAAGTTATAATAAGTTCAGCAATGTCACATCTGTACAGCCATGAACTGTGGGTGATTAAATCAGTGAAGTCTGCAGAAAGTCTGCGAGTCTACAAGACCAGTGAAGTCTGAACATTTGGACGCAGCCAAATCAATCCGGACTCCACAAATCATGTCAGCTACATTTTAAATGTCTCTGATCACCAGTGTGGGATTTAGAGGATCTATTGTCAGGAAATATAATCTTATCACCTGAAACTAAGAGTCGTGTGTTCGTGACCCGAGAGTCTTTTACATCTACATCTACCGCCATGTTTCTACAGAAGCCCAGAACGGACAAACCAAACACTGGGAGGCAGTCGCTGTCGGGAGGCTGAGACGAGGAGTGCTCAGTCACCGCTAGATGCCACTAAATCCTTCACACTGGACCTTTAATGATGGTTTCTGGAGTTATTATGATTCCATATAAATCCAAGAAGAGATGAAACCTGCAAAGTCACAGTGAAAAACAACTGCAGCACGACCTCGTTTAACATTAATGTGACCTTCAAGTTCTCAAAACGACTGCAGGACTGAATTCAATCAACTTTCTAACAAACATTTCCCCCCAAAACATGTCAGACTGCTCCTTTAATACAAAGTCTGAGCTCTGATCTGACGTTTATGTGCAGGTGAGTGCTGCCACCTGGTGGATCAGCTGTGAAACTACACACAGAAGTCTCAACAGCAGAAGAAACTAAACACAAACTTCAAAATCCTCCTCAAGTACACAAGAGTTTAATAAAAACATCTCAGGCAGCAGATCATCTGTAGTTTCTCACATTTTAACTTATAATATTAAATATTAATGTAAGCAGGTAGATCGACATAAAACACAACTCTCCTCTCTGAATAGTTACAAACTGTTTTTATTGAACGTACAGTGACGACAGATGAGTTGAATGTTTGGCCTCTGAACGATTACAAAGTGTTGAAGGCACTTTAACGATCAACAGAGTTCAAACAAACTGAATCATTGGTGTTTCCTTCATCAGGAACATCAGACATGATTGAGACTGAAGGCTGAAGTGAGAATAAAGGCATCAAGTCTCATTCAGCCTCCAACATTCGTTAGTATCTAAAATCTACATGACAGTGAAGTTCAACCATCAGCCAGTGTTCAGTCGTCTGACAGGTCCAAGTGTTCAGACTTCTTTTAGCTCATTTACAGATGAATGAAAGTTTCTCTGAGGGCTTCATGGACGTGATGTTTCCCACGAGTCAGCGAGAGAGTCAATAAAACATTTGTTTGCAGCTGCAGCTACGAAGTGAAGGTCGACCGAGGACGAAAAGTTTAATCTGGAACACTGAGCTGAAACAGTCTGACAGCTAACAAGTCTGCTTCAGCTGAGCCGACGCTGTGCGGTTTTAGAAATGTTGTCGTTTATTCCAGCTTGTACTGTACGAGTGGATCGTCTGGATGTGAAGCCGAAGCTCACGATTAATGTGCTCAGTCACATCGTCAGGCCTGCAAACCGTCCTGGCTACTGACAACAGTCACTAAAGATGAGTCTGAGAGGTCGAGGCAGGTGTTAGCAACAATGCTAACAAGGTAGAAGCGTGCTGCCGTGATAATCTGAAACATGGCTCGGAAGAAGTGACAGTACAGCCTGTCCCATGTTGCAGAGAACTGGAGGTAAACCATGTCTGTACGTGTTGTCAGGCCGTTTCAGACTTCACAGACGCAGTGATGACAAAAAGGCACTGATGTCGGGGAATCGACTCGTGGCTCAGCTTCGACTGTGTGAGAGCGTCGGCCGACCAAAATTTCTGACATGTCCGACGACGTTCAGGAGCAGATGATCGGTCCTCGCTCCCACCGGACACACTGCACGGCTAACGACTCCCGACGAGGCTGAAATCCGGCCCGACTATAAAACAAGTCGACCACGAAGAAGAATCATGATGGAGCCGTTTAGTTTGCACAAACACTGGCCTGATGGTTCACTGACCTGCTAACTTTACATTTATAATCATTAATAATCTCAACAGTTTGTCAGTACACACACTGTCTCTAACACACACACACACACACACACACACACAAACACACTCACACACACTCACACTCACACTCACTCTGTCTCTCTCTCTCTCTCTCTCTCTCTCTCTCACACACACACACACGCACGCACACACACACACACACAGCGTCTCTCTCAGAGCTTGGCCTTGGTCTGGAAGAAGCTCATGACGGCGTTGAAACACTCGTCTGACGTCCAGCGCTCGATCAGACGCTCCGCCTCGGCATCGTTCACCGCGTACAGACGCTCCTTCTCCACCGCCCGGATCAGCTGTTTGGAGAGGGCGAGAGACTGAGAGAGAGAGAGAGAGAGAGAGAGAGAGAGAGAGAGGGAGAGAGGGAGAATCACATTTGTTAATTAAAGTCTATTTACCTTAAAAATAATCTACACATTTTTATAATGTAAGAAATACAAAAGAAAATACACAAGGTGTGTGTGTGTGTGTGTGTGTGTGTGTGTGTGTGTTTACGTTGGGCGGCAGCTTGGCGTAGGCCTTCAGTCTGGTCCAGACCTCCGACTGGAAGCTGCTGTCGGGGAAAACCTCTGTGACCAGACCCAGTTCACAGGCCTGAACCGCTGTCAGCTTCTTATTGAACAGCAGCATCTCACTGGCCTGGAGGGGGGGAGGAGGAGGAGGAGGGGAGGAGAGGGAGGAGGGGAGGGAGGAGGGCAGGGAGGAGGGGGAGAGGGAGGAGAGGGAGGAGGGGAGGGAGGAGGGGGAGAGGGAGAGGGAGGAGGGGGAGGGGGAGGAGAGGGAGGAGGAGAGGGAGGAGGAGGAGGAGGGGGAGAGGGAGAGGGAGGAGGGGGAGGGGGAGGAGGAGGAGGAGGAGAGGGAGGAGGAGAAGAGGGAGGAGAGGGAGAGGGAGGAGGAGAAGAGGGAGGAGGGGGAGAGGGAGGAGGAATAAGAGTTTATTACAGGAACTTAACCACAAACATCTGCATTCAACAACAAGAGTCATAAATCATAAAAATGAAGCAGGAACAGAAAACAACCTCCTTTATTTATAACTCTTATTAAAGGTCTGAGAGTGTGTGTGTGTGTGTGTGTGTGTGTGTGTGTGTGTGTGTGTGTACCTTGGCGGTGCCCATTAATTTGGGGAAGGTGTAGGAGGAGCAGCCTTCAGCGCTCTGACCCAGTTGACTGAAGGGCGTGTGGAAGGTCGCCTGACAGACAGAGACGCTCATTAATGTCATGAAGAAGAAGAAAACCACCACATCACCAGACTCCCTTAACAAATGTGGTGATTTTAAGAGTTGTTGAGTTTAAACAAACTTTGTAACGTAGTGAAACTCTGTCTCTGACAGACTCTGAATCATTGTCTCCTTCTTGTAACTTCAGCATTAAATGAAAACAGTCAGTTGTTTGTTTCCTTGTAGAAAGTGTCAGTTTGTGGCAGCATGGCTGTACCAGCCTGTCTGCTTCTGTGTCTAAAGTGCTAAAGTCTCACCTGCCAACATTTAGCAGCTGTTTGAACACACTGTTTACACTGATTTCACCATTTACACTCAATTTATTAAAGAAGAAACATGTTATTGATCTAAACATGTCACATTTTACAAACACACTAAACAGTAACCAGTATAGGCGACTTCTTTGTCCCCAGACTCCCTTAACAAATGTGTCAGTTTAGTGAGTTGTTGAGTTGGAGACACTTTATAAACTGTGTGAAACTCTGTCTCTGACTGATTCTGACTGATTTGTTCCTTCTTGTAAATTCAGCAAATGTTCGACATGAACTTCTTTCTGTCTTTGAGGAGAAACATGGAGTCTGTTTGTCTCGGTGATGGACGGGGGAGCAGGAAGTGACATCACATCAGAGGTGGTCACTAAGGACAGATGTTAATGTCAGGTGTGTGTGTGTGTGTGTGTGTGTGTGTGTGTACCCTCTCTGTAGCGTAGACCAGGTCGAACAGTCCCAACACTGTGACTGACACGCCGACAGCCGGTCCGTTCACCACGGCGATCAGCGGCTTGGGGAAGTCAATGTAGGCCTTCACATACATCCTGTAGAGAGAAAAACCACAGAAGAAGAAAATGTATTAGTTCTGTTTGTGAGACTTTTACCAGGTCAGGTAGAGCGGAGAGTTATTCTACATGTCGAGTCTCACAGCAGACGAGTCTTCAGGATCAGTAGGTGATCAGCCCGTTTATCAATCAATCATCTGATCACCTGAGCAGATCTGCACCCTTTCTGGCCATCGCCTCGATCCCGCCCTCGGGGATCTTGGTGAAGTTGGTCAGGTCGTTTCCACTGCAGTAAAAATCACCAGCTCCTGCAGACAAGAGTGTGAGAAATGAAACGTTCTCTGATCAACAGTGTCGTCATGTTTGGTGGAATGTTCCTTTAATGTTCCCAAACGTCACCAGCTCGTTTCCATCGTTGAGCCTGAGAGTCTAAACTCGGGGCGCAGTCTCTGCACGTTCACAGGATTTAAGACTTTTTAATAAAATAAAATAGATTCAGAGCTGAAGTGACAACGAGGCCAACGATCATTTATCATGTGTGTCAGTCTGATGACACTTAAATCACACTTCAGTGAGTGCATGTGACGATAAATCCAAATATTCAGGACTTATTGATCCGTCCTGAGGTTCTGATCGGACCTTTGAACAGAAACACTGCACACATTCAACCAAACACACTTTTCAGCTGCGTCGGTTGTTCACCTTCACAAAAACTTAAATATGGTTATTAAATCCATGAAGACAAACACAGTGTGTGTGTGTGTGTGTGTGTGTGTGTGTGTGTGTGTACCAGTGAGAACAGTGAGGACTGAGTCGTCTTTAGCTGCCTGATCCAGAGCTGCAATGATCTCGCTGTACATCTGAGAGAAGAGAAAAGAGACGCGCTGATCAACAGAACTCATTGCTGACACACGATCACAGCGTCCTGTCGCTCAGTCTGCGTTTAAAACTCAGGTTCAACACAAACTATTCATTTTAAATATGTTTTACACAAAATGTTTAAACAGCTGCTCTCACACTTTGTTATTCCACCTCACGTCTGTGTGACAGTTACAGGTGGATGTTTGGTGGGTCAGGACTTCATGACAGCATCACTGTGGTCCTCCGTCTGAAGAGGCACACACACACGCGCACATGCACACACACACACACACACACCTCGGTGGTGATGGCGTTCTTCTTGTCCGGTCGGTTCAGTTTGATGGTGGTGATGCCGTCCTCCGTGGTGACCAGCAGCGTCTCGTACGCCGTCCCGCTCCCAGCAGGCTGTGCAGCCACCTCTGCAGAGCTTCCGCCTTCTGCCGCCACCAGGGAGCCAATCAGGTCGCAGTACTGCTGCCTGGCTTCCTCCTGAGACACACAGATGGTTTGTTCAGAGTTTCACTAAAACTGATTTTAATGTTTCACAGATTCTTTATTCATTTCATGTGTTGGAACTTCCTGCTTTTTCCTCTCTGAAGACACAGTTTTTAATTCACCACTGAGATTGATTAGGTCCTCAGTCGGTCTATTGATCTATTGATCTCCATCAGTACCAGAGTCTGCTCATAAGTAGGTCAGCTAACCTGGCTAACATTCAGCAGAAGCACAGAGTCCTCAGTTCACTGTGTGTCAGCTGGTTTGTGCCAATCTGAGTAACTGAAACTCTTTTAGAAAGTATGCAGCATTACAGTGATGTCACAGGCCTTTCACGTGCTCCTCTGTTACATCACTCACATCAAACATCCTGACTGGATTTTAATTCACCCTCACAACGAGCTGAAGTGTTTCATGATCTTTTCACCTGCTGACAGAAACATCGTTAACCGACAGTGAAGTACCTGTGATATGGAGCCCAGAGACTTCCACGCGTCCCATTTAACCTTGTTGACAAAGTCCAGCATGCCTGGTTTAGGAGTGTTGCAGGGACCCTGAGTGGACTGAGGGAGGAGGAGGAGGAGGAGGAGGAGGAGGAGGAAGAGGAGGGTTAAATGTGCGACAAATACAAAAGAAATTCTCGTAGATCTTTTAAAAAATATGATGCATGTTTTATTTTGGCAATAACTCAAACTCTGACAGCCTTCTAACAACATCTTCTGACAATGAAACATAAAACTTAAACTCCTACATCGTGCCTGACAGTCTAAACTCAGGCTGCAGTGTTCATTTTGGTCAAAGACTGACGGAGAAGCAGCAGTGATGATGAAGAAATTGTCATTTTGTGTGCTTTGGCGCCACCTACAGTTTCTGAGTGCAACACCACTGTGGTAAACAAGTCCCAGGTGAAAAGTGTGTCCGATGTAATGGAGGCGCTGCAGTAAACATGTGACGCTGTGATCCTCTCACTGAAGCTACACAGACACTGGACCATCAACATGACTGAAGCTGGTAGTTCAAGTCACAGAGTGTTGCTCCAAGAAGATGAAATTAGTGACGATCATTTAAAGGTTTTCAGTCAGAGCCTTGCAGCTGTCTGCGACTGTAAGTCCTTCTAATAAACGTAATCAATCATGGACCTGAATAAGATGCAGACAGACTAACCAATGACAAATGATCCTCTCATTGAGGATTTTGCTGAAACTTCACCAACAACTCTGACTTTTTAAAACCTTCTACTGTGTCTCTGAGAGAAAACTGAGGTCACTGATTCAGAGAGTTTCTGAGACCTGCAGACATCCTGGAGGAGACTCTACGTATACAAACAAAGTCAGTGACAGATATCACAACATATTCTATTATTACTATTTATTTACTATTTATATTACATTTATAAACAGTGGAAACATAACGGAGCGAACCATCTGGAACACCTGGAACACCTGGAACACCTGGAACACGTCCCACCTGTTTGAAGAGAGCGTAGATCTTCAGTTTGACCTCGTTGCCCGGGTCGTTCTTCAGCGTCGACATTTTGCTCTTGGCCTGCTCAAACTGCTCCACAGTCGCACCTGAACACACAAAAAACCATCAATATCACTTATAATCACCAAAATTGATCCTATCAACATGTAGTGTTGCTATAAAATGACTGCACCTGAAACTGTGGGTCGTTTCATCAGTCAACGGGAAATCAAACAGAAATAAGAGTAATGTCACGATTAATCATTTAGTCTGTGAAACAAAGCTTTTATAACTGTCTGTCTGCTGCGTTGTTAATCAATGACCCAGGATGTCCTCAACATGTCAACATGAACTCAAACCTTCTTCAGACCATCATTTACTTTATTTAATCATGTACTCTGCTGTCGTTCTGTTGTCAATGTTTTTGTTGACTTCATCACATTTTCATCATGTTTAAAGATGCTTTTCTGTCGTCTTATCAGCTGTAAAGTACTTTGAACTGCACTGACCTGTATGAAACTGAGAGGATGAAGTTTGATTGGATGAAATGTAAATAAATGAGTCATCTGTCGTCTGATATTCACTTGAAAATGACACAAAACATAGAAACAGCAGCACTTCATCACACTGGAGAAGCTGCAAACAGACAAATCTTCTGTTTTGCTATTACTGAGTGATTACTGTAACAAACACGCTCTGCTGTCATATCAGTTACAGTTATCAAAAAATAAGCTGAGAAGCAGAAAATGAACGTTTTCAGATGGATCAGATACTCACTCATCATCGGCGAGGCGGTGGTGTGAAACTTCAGACTGGGAACTGTGGAGCTTCTGAGCAAACTGGAGACAAAGCAAAGAGGCTCTGTGAGGCTGCTGCTGCTGCGAACATCCACTGATGAACAAGCCCGTGATCACGAACCAGACCTCTGCATTAAACTCACTCTGCGGCCTGTGAGCGGGATGAATGGATGAATGAGGTGAAACAACACCAACACTCAGTGTGAAGATATCAGGTGACGTCAGCACCTCCACCTCTGAGCTCTGAATCTGGAGCAAAGGTCACAGCTAGCACGGCTAACTACAGCTGCTCTGTTATGCTAGCAGAGCCACTTATAAATATCAATAATAATCAACACATGTTTCATGAACTTCTACTGAATGACAGTTTTACACACCTTTACCTGTCAGTGAAGTGTAACACCTGGAGCAGGACTGACTGATGCTAACTGCCTTGTTAGCTTGTTAGGATCATTCATTGAGCTGTCAGGTGTTTGCTACACTGCTAGCAAGCTAACAGCTAAAATAGTGTTATTCAGGTAAAGACACAGCTCTACTGACGTGCACTGCCTTTCTGAGACTGCTAACGTAGCCAAGCTAACATGTAGCTGCTCGGTCACGGAGCCGTGACCCCTCTGCCTGTTACAGGGTCCAGACCGCCGCTAACAGCCTCAAACAGCCGGGAAGTTGTCTGACATCCACAGTTTCTGATTCTCACCTTCGTAGTTTGACTGAACGCCAGGACGCGAAGAGCTTCAGGGCGACGCCGGCCATTTGAACCCAGACAGGTCCAAAGTTCTGGAGGACGGAGTGAGGAAGGGAAGAGTTAACTAGCTGTAGCCACAGGAGAGCTAACCAGCAGCTATATGTTTACACCGCGGCCCCGCCCACTCTGTCGTCTCCTGCTCATCTATTGGCTGAATCCACACGTCTTGCTATCTGATTTGTCGAATGAAGGCCGTCTTCGAGTCAGCGGCGCGTCCCCTTTGAACCAATTGGAGCGCACGCTCGCGACTAAGGCCCGCCTCTGTGCGTGTGCGTGGCCAATCGGCGTTGAGCGCTCATTAATAATGCGCTGAGTCCGGGTCGAGATGATGCAGGAGTCCTGCTGCTCGGTCCGCCCGTCTGGATGATCCAAATGAGACCATGCCGCAGCCGAAATCCCGGAAGATCGCCGTGCTGGGCTACAGGTCGGTGGGTAAGTCCTCGTCACGTTATAGCCGCCCGGGAATAAGCGCTGAACGCGGGGTGACACTGTGGCGCATGACCATCTGAAGCCACGCCTCTACTATGAGGCGCTATAAAGCATGTTCTCCAGGAACATCTGCCCGTCCATCACCCGGCGGTCCACAGGAGACACTGAGCAGAGGACAGCTCTGTCTCCTGTGCTCTGACGCTCCTGGTGTCTGACAGCTCAGGTCTGAGGAGCTGCGGAGAAATGTCCAACTTTGAACCATCCCCACAAGTATAATGAGGTACGAGCTGGGATTGGATAGCTGACAGCCAATGAGATTGCAGGGCAGGTGTGGTGCTGATGCATCATGGCTGACGATCCAGGAAGAGCCTCTGTGATTTCACCTGGAGCAGACACATGACCCGACAGACCAGCTGCAACAGACTGACAGTGAACGCATCATGTGCCAGTAGTTATTATAATTACTATTATTATTATTATTATTATTAGTTAGTGACTGATATGTTAGAGTATTTATCTGGTTAGTCATGAACTCACTGAGAGACACGACAGACTACATGTCTGACTCTGACCAATCAGAGCTCAGCGTCTGATGACCTCACAGCCTCAGGGATGTCTGTACTCTCTGTTCTTCATGTTTACAGCTGAGGAGCGCTTCGTTCTCCTACTGGTCCCTGAACACATCGCTCACCCTCCTTTGATTCGATCACAATGCTGCGTTCACTGACACCATGCTATCTCCTGTGTGTGTGTGTGTGTGTGTGTGTGTGTGTGTGTGTGTGTGTGTGTGTGTGTCCAGGGAAGTCTTCTCTCACCATCCAGTTTGTGGAGGGCCAGTTCGTGGACTCCTACGATCCAACAATAGAGAACAGTAAGTGTGTCTGTGGTCATAGAGCTGAAGCCCCGCCCCTTCCTGTGGACCGCTCCGCCCCTTCCTGTGGACCGCCATGTGACGTGATTAGATCAGAGCTTTGTCTGTTAGTGACCGAAGAGAGACCGTTAATGTATTGATCCTGTTTGAGTTGTGTCATGAATCACACAGATGATGTTTCAAATGTGTGTGTGTGTGTGTGTGTGTGTGTGTGTGTGTCAGCGTTCACTAAGACGATGACGGTGAACGGTCAGGAATACAACCTGCAGCTGGTCGACACGGCCGGACAGGTGAGCTCATCTCCAGCTCACCTTTTATTTTCATGTGATGAGCACAACAACAACAACAACAACAACAACAACAACTGCACTTGTTATTATGTGTGTGTGTGTGTGTGTGTGTGTGTGTGTGTGTTGCAGGATGAGTACTCCATCTTCCCTCAGAGTTACACCATCGACGTCGACGGTTACATCCTCATCTACTCTGTGACGTCCTACAAAAGGTCGGACGACTCGTGAATCTCTTTAATTTAATTTATTTGTATTAATTTATTCGTCAGTTTGAATAAATTAAATCTTCTGACTCGTTTTTCTTCTCACTTTCTCTTCTGCTCTTGTTTTTGTATTCGACTGTAAAGCCTCGATCAATAAACTGTCGCTGTCCTCACAGTAATGAGTCTGTAGTTACAGACTCATTACTGTGAGGACAGCGTCGACATTTTCTGGTTCTGCCCACATTTAATCTGTTTTTATTTTTCCTTCCTCGTTCTCTCTCTTGTTAACGAGTTCATTGATTGATTGGTAATTGGCTCTCTGACCATATATGGTATCAGTGTGTTGTTGTTGTGTCTCTGTGTAGTTTTGAGGTGGTCAGAGTCATCCACGAGAAGCTGCTGGACATGGTGGGAAACGTCCAGTATGTACACGCACACGCACACACACACATGCACACACACACACACACACACACACACAGTTCAGCTGTCTGTCCTGTCAGACTGAACTCTGGGATTAATTCACACTGCATCACTTGTGTTTTTTCCCCTGCAGAGTACCGATTATTTTAGCTGGGAACAAGAAAGACTTACACATGGAGAGGTGAGACACACACACACACACACACACACACACACACACACACACAAAGACACACACACGCGTCTTGATATCTGATCCAAACATGAAGTGACGTCAGATTTAAAAGACTCTGCAGTCAGAAAACAACCCGACCGTGACAGTGATGAGGACGGATCATCGTCCGGTCGTCCCCTCGCTGACGCTCTGCTCTCTGTTGTCGTTGTGCAGAGTGATCAGTTTCGAGGAGGGGAAAGCTCTGGCCGAGTCGTGGAACGCCGCCTTCCTCGAGTCCTCAGCCAAAGAAAACCAGGTGAGGAGCAAAGTGTTAAACCTGGAGACCACGAAGAAGAAGAACGTTTGTTAAACTACTCCAAACTAATTAACAATCCTTCAGTTTCATGTCTGAATACACTTTTCAAACTGATTGTCATATTTTTTTATAATCTTTATTTTTAAATGTGATTGTTTTTAGGCAATAAATCATCAGGATTCAGTTTTTCTTTTAAATCAGGCAGTTTGAAGAAGACGGGTTTGATTTCAGAAATTCCAAATTAAAAGGTCCAGAAAATGTAAAACAACAGTCAACATGAACAGTCCTGCACTAAAACACTCTTATTTTATTGATTTAAAATACAGTTTATATAATTATTCATATTAAAATATAATTTAAGAAAATGCAATTTACAGAAAATATCATTAAAAGGTAATTGATAGTTGAACCAACCACACTAAATTGACTGATTTACAAGTGGAGTTTGGTGTTTGATGCGATGTCACACAGAATCAACAGATGTTTCACCTGACGGTCGTTCTGGCCCCGTGACGTCTGTCGGACATGTTGGTTAAACCCCAGATGCTTCTTGTGCCTTCAGACGGCGGTGGAGGTGTTCAGGAGGATGATCCTGGAGGTGGAGAAGATGGAGGCGGGTCAGCCTCAGGGTCGGACGCCCTGCTCTATGATGTAGCTTCCAAAAACAACCCCAACATCTTCGTCCACTGCAGCGACTGACAGCTCAGCAGGCAGGAGAGACCAACCCTGAAGTCCACTCACTGTTAGCATCCATGTTAGCCCTGACATGTTCAAACCAAACTCTGTTCAAAAATGTGCAGATTTAATGATCACCTGTATGTGGAAAGCTTATAGCACATGAATCTGGGGTTTTCTGTCCATGAGACAAAGGAGCACTGTCAAAGCATCATGGGAGTTGTAGTTAAGTGCCAAGAAAGTAAGCACTGTTTTAATTCTCAGAGAGAATCTGAGTCTCCTGCGAGCTCAGAGCTGATGTTTTCAAACTGAGAGCTGGGACGACATTTAGACTTTTTACAACTTCTTACTCGATACTGAGCAGTTCTGAAAGTTCATTTTATTGAAGTTAAAACGTTTTTGTGAAATACTGTTGAGCTGAATTTACCATCAGACCCTGAAGATTTTGTAAAAGAGGCGAAGTCTTCTTTCACAATGTTGGTATAGTTGACGATTTGCAAGAGAACGCTAAATTAGCAGATTTTCAAATGGGGTTTGGTATTGTGTTTGCTTTGTATCAAGGGCGGCCTGCCATAAAACATTAACTTATGAGTTGAACCAGAGAGCTGAGATATTAAGATTATAACAGGAACACTGCATGGACAGAAACACTATTTATTATAAAAGATGAAAGAATCTGAAGAAACTAGATTAAAAAATAAATATATATTATATTATTTTTATTAGCTTCCGAGTCTGAGGAGTCGTTTAGTGCAGGATTAGATGTTGTGATCGTGTCATCAGTTAACATATTTTTAAGATATTTAATGACATTATTTTGTCAGTTTATCACTTTTTGAATTAAACTTAAGCACATATTTATTATATCTGTTAACTATGTTACAAACGATGAACTGAAGCTGGTCTGTAGCTCCACCCTGACGATGACGACACGTCTGCTGCTGAACACCTCAAATAATCACGACTATAAAGAAAAACACTTTTTATATGTAAAGAAGAAATATTTCTGTTTTTATGATTGTCCTCATTAAAGCTGTGTTCTGTTGTTTGCTCTGTGTACAGACATTTATTACATGATTATTATTAATATACAACGTTTTACACACACATTATGTTAAATACACATTCATCCTGACATTATCTAATTATACTGTACATATTTCATTACATATGTTTATGTCATGTGTTATATGTGTTTCAGTCTAAATACGTATTATTATATAAAGAAACATGGTAAGAAATGTTATAATTAATTATAATTGATGTGGCATCATTGCTACGACACCTGGTGACATGTAACAACAGTTTTGATTGGTCTGAGGTTGCTGATGTGGGCGGGACAGAGCACAGCAACGTAAATACAAGCAATAGTAAATATAAATATAATATAATACTTATCACTAATAAGTGATGAAGCAAATATAAGTCAGTTCATCAACACAGTGAACTGTTCATGAACAAGGTTCTGAAAGGTTCTGTTCAATGAAAAAGATTAAATATGAAGCTAAAACATGCTGTTTTATCAACACATTCATATTTAAGAGATTCATAACTAGATGAACACATTGGAGCTCCACTTTGTTGAACGATGCGTAATAATTCCTAATATTTCTAAATAAGACTGAAGGTTGATGCAACAGCAGCGTCGTCTCATCAGAGAACACGTCTGCTGGTAACATAAAGAAAGAAACCTGAAACCTGAACACTGATTTCAGTCGAGGCTGCAAACACAGTCGTCACTTTAATATTTTACTTTGTAAACAATGTTTGATTTATAAAAAAAACACAACATGCAGAATCGTTTTATGTCCATTCATCTCGTCTGGCCTTTAAATTAAAGTACAGGAGAAAGTAATCCTGACTTCCTGGGTGGTGCTGCATGTTTTAAAGAGCGAAGGAGGTTCAGTTGATCAGTTTTCACTTCACAAGATGAACTCAGACACATGAAGTTGTTCTGTCTCCTGCTGCAGCTGCTTTCTGCCACCAGGTGTCACCGTCTCCACTGTTTTCACTCAGACTGGTTTGACTGAACTGATGATGATGTGAAAGTTTAAATTAATTATCGTTTAGATAAAAGGTCATTTAATAAATAAGTTGGATCTGAAGTTATACTCATATTGACAAGTTAAGAGTGTGTCAGAGTTTCATCTGACAGCAGATCAGTGTGAACTAGATTCATGGAGGTTTGGGGTTATTTTCCGAAATATCTTTGATTTTGTCGGTTTTCTGTCGTCTCATCGTGTTCACCGGGGTTTTGTCTTCTCAGTTTGTTCTGTTGTTTTTAAATCAACTAAACTTATGTTGAAAGAAACTTTGAGGTAAAATCAGAAATAAAATGTTTCTCAGTGAAAACAGACGAACCAAAAGCTTTTCCTGCTCTAAATCAAACACTGAAGAACTCTTCACATCGTTCACGTCATCGTACAGATGTTCAGTTCTGCCCAACAACAAACAGTGAAACACAAACTACAACTTTAATGTTTCTACTACAAAATGGCGTCCTGGTTAGCTGAACCCTGTAAACAACACAGACTTCTCAAACTGTGGCTTCACAACTCATTTCACATTTAACAACACTTAAAGCTAAAACACAGCACAATAAACATTTACACACATTCAGCGTGAGTCCTCCGTGTCATGTCTGTGGAGGCTCAGTGCCGTCCTGGTTGATGATTATTATTTTTAGGCTCATTAACTCAGTCAGGAATATCATTATCTTATCATCTGCTACCATCACAGCAAGTGTGATGTTTGTCTGTTGTTTCAGAGCGTTGTTGGACTCACATCACTGTTCTGTCATTCTCATTTTCCATATTGTGTCTTTGCCGTGTAGAAAACAAGTCACCTTGTTTTAGACTTGTAATTTTATGCGCAAAAATGTCACAACAGATGCAACAATATTTTCATTTTAATGTAATTATATTTCTCAGAGTTGTCACGATTTTAACAAACAAATCAACAGCAACTGTTTTTCCATCCTCCTGTTTTGATGCACAGTTTCACAGTGTTCCTGTCTGAGGTCAAATAATGGCTGTTTGGATAAATGCAGAAAGAGTTACTGGAAGATTTTGTTCATGAATCATGTGACTTAAACGCGACTCGTCTCCTCCAGTGATTCTCACAACCAGTGTGGAGCGATGATGAGGAGCGTGACCTTCCTCACATTCAAACAGTCACCTGACAGAAACGTCTCATCTCCATCTGGTTCGGCTCTTTTATTCACAGGAGAGGACGGATACAAAAACTTTCACATTTTCTTTTGACAGTTTTCTGGAAATTTGGCACATTTGGATAAAAAACCACTGAGGCAGAGTTTCTTCTTCTGGTCATAAGTCTAGTTTTTCTTAATCCAAAGAGCTGAACTGAGTCGGGAACTTTTGTTTCTTCTCGCTCGGACTGATACTTGAGCAGATATTCATCCGTCGTCCTGAAACACTTTTAAGTATCAAGAACGTAGTGAGTGAACCGTCTTAAGAAACCAAGAAAAATCACCTCTCATGTCATAAGAGAGGACATACATGTGGACATACAGACTGTCTTCATCTGAGAAGACACTCCCTCAGATGCCCTCGAGAACCTGAATAATAATCATCAAGCAGCCTGTCGGCCTCCACGTCTCCACTGACAGCAGTGACAAACAGTGACGAGCAGTAACACTTACAGAGTCGTGCAGTGACAGTAAAGTTTGGCTCATTCTTATCAAGTAAAGGGAGAAAAAAACTTTTTACACTTCAGCAAAGATGAAAAAGAAAACCTGAACTCAGGCTTCAAGTCGAGTGAGGAAAGAAAATGAAGACTGAAGTTTTTCTGTGATTTAACTCGTGACAACAACCTGAAACCTTCAGAACAAACATCACGTCTCCGTCAGAGGAGACACAACACACCACAACCTCCAGCTGCTCCTGCGAACCAGCCTCAGACTCCAGAGCAGAAACGAGAACGAGTCTGGTTTTGTGATTGAACGAGATAAAATGATTCGTTGTTAAAAAGTTTTTAACAACCAGAACAAATAGAGACACTTACAGTTCTCCTCTCAGCGTTTACTGATGCTTCTCATTCATCTCAGTGTTTCAGTAACAACCAGGACTCCTCCCATGGGTCAAAATATACAGCAGTAAAACATATTACTGTAATTTTACAGTAATTAAAGACATACAGATGAAATCACAGTGTTTATAAAGAAGCCCGACACACTTTTACTGTGAAAATACAGTATACTGATGTACATCTACATCACCGTGCTCGTTTTTCATGTTTTCTAGTTTTTTCTTTTTTACCCAACCATATTGCTTGTTAGCATGTTAGCATGTGTACCTTGTTGTAAATCTACAATATCTGATGGCTCAATTACTGATTACAGTATTACCTTGTAATGTACCAATTTTTACATAGTTCAGCTTCAGAATGCCGATTAAATTTAAATTCACGGCAGCCGACTGTAATGTTCAATAAAATAATTACCCATCAGCCATTTCAAAAGCACAATGACAGTAGTTTACTGTGTTCGTTAACAGTGTTCAGCTGCAGAAGTATTAAATACGTCTTCACGGGAGAAGTTTGAATTGTTAGCTGTGTAAAAATAAACACTTACAAACGTCCTTCTGTCTGCTTTTTACTACATCATCATGTTAGAGACACTAAATGTTCACATGTCACCTATAAATGTTAAATAGGGGATTTTAAAGTGCTGCTCTCAGATTGGAGCTGCAGAGCCGTCACACCACCAGCAGGAGGCACCGCTGTGCTGCTGGTACCTGATGGTTCTGAGGATCCATCATGTGAAACGTCTCAGACTCCAGGACGAGCTTCAGATCGTGTACTGTCACAGTTATTCAATTATAATTAAAAGGAAACATCTCCAGTTTTTCTTCTTTGGTGGATCCAGTTCACTTGTGAACATTTTTAAACTTGTGAGCTCGTTTGTGAACGTCAGTTTATAAGTTTTAATGTTCAAGATTTAAATTTCAAGTTTTCAGTTGAATTTAAAACATGAATGCTGACGAGGGAAGGACGTAGAGGAAGAAGAGAATTAATATCAGAACTAAATGATGGAAAACATCTTTGAATTAATTACTTAAAGCGACAATGAACTTTAGTTTGTTTTAATTTTATGATGAAGAGATTCAGTCAGAAGCTGCAGATACTGAGAGCTGAACACACTCAGGTTTCCTGCACAGACGTGAGGTCAGTACTGATCTGAGATGTAGCTGGTGTTGGTTAGCGGTTGGCTGTAGTCGTGAGACGTCACCGCGGCCCGCTTGGAGGCGAGATGGGCCCGCAGCTCGGTTCTACTCCGGAGCAGGACGGGAATATGAGCTGCACCAGACACAATCGGACTTTTTAGGCTCGAACACTTATTATGCAGAAACAGCTTCTTGTCGCTGTCTGCTTGTGTCGGACATGAAGAGACGTTTCCTAAAGACTCGACTGGAGGACGACACACGACGCCCGGACTTCAGTCACACGTCGTTATTTCATATCAACAACAGCTTCAATTTAGTGACTTTAAGAAACAAAAAGAAGTGTGGCTCATCAACAGTCAGGAAATGAAACAGGAATAATGGAGAATGTGGTTTTGTTTCAGTCCAGCAGGTGGCGATAGTAAACTTGTGCTGTCACATGAAACTATAGTTCACAGCTGAACGCTTCATGTTCCTCTGAACAGAAACGCTCTGCTGTGTTTTTGGCTCCGTCACCCAAACACACTGCAGCTAACAGCTAACAGCTAACTAGCGATAGCACAGATTTATTGTTCACAAAGCAACGTTATCGGGAGGAAATGGGGCGTGTGTCCCATTAACAGTGAGTTTATTGCGTCCATTCAGATTTTAATTCGTCACATTTTTCATCGGTCTCGTGGCGAGCAGTCAGCCAGTGATAGTAACCATAGTAACAGCACGAGAAGACGCACTCTGCTGGAACCAGTGCTCGGTTCAGTTAGTCAGCTGCGTCCCGATCGTCTCCGGACAGACGGCTTCGTCTCGAGCGCCGAGTGGAAGACAAACTGAAGACGATCATCGACGTCTGCAGCGTCACCGTCAGCTGTTCGCTTTCTATCTCGACCTCAAACAAAGACATAACATAATAAAGCCGTTATTCCAGTTTGAGAGTTTGAATCCCCGGTTCTCCTCCTCCTCAGTAACTGTCTGAGTGCCGTTGAGCAACTGTCAGTGTGCAGGTTGTGTTCCAGTGTAACAGAAGATGCTGCTCATTCAGCAAATTAACAGTAAAAACAGCTCAATTAAAAACTGTCAGCAGCCTGAATTAAAGTCGGCGGAGCTCGAAGCTTCAGTTTGTCTAAACGTTGCTGCCCTCTAGCGGACCGGGGCTCGCAGTGCGGCACCCAGACCCAGGTACTCCAGGTTCTCCGCCGCAGGCAGGAACAGGCTGTTCCCCATTAAAGCAGCGGTGTTGGCGGAGGAGGGCGCGGCCTGCGGCAGGAAGTTAGCCTGGTAGTCCGGGTTGGCGAGGCTGTCGCTGGGGGCCAGGGGGAGCGAGTTCTGGGCGGTGTTCAGGTACTCCGGTGCGTCGGGAACTGGGGCGAAAGCCTTCAGATCCTCCAGCGGGGAGGAGAGCGAGGCGGCGCCCCAGCCCTGGCTCAGGTCCTCGTAGTTGGGATTCAAAACCTCTGAGAGCCGGCTGCTCCGGCTGGTTTCACTCATGCTCTGGTTCATGTACTCTGAAAGAGAGACGGACAAAATAGTGATTTCACTCCGTCACAGAGCACCTGTTCAGTTTCTAAAGTTACATTCATGTATTAATTTTGTATTTTATTGTGTTTTTACTATTGTGTTATTTGTTGGTGTATAAACAGTTTTACGATCCAATACATTCAGTGAGTGTTTGGTGTGTACCGTGGACGGTGAAGTCGTCTTTATCCAGCGAGTTGTGGGTGGGATCGGTGATGTAGCGCAGAGCGATGCTGTTCTCTCTGACTGGTCGACCGTTCTGAGATAAAACAAAACAGCAAATGTGGTAAAAAAAATCCAGCGCTGAAAAGTTTTGATCGAATCGTAAGAGAGGTTGTGTACCGTGGCGCTGCAGGGACTGTTGTCATGGTTACCCATTCCTTTGTACGGCTGCAGGTATTCGTCGGCGTCGACCACGTCGTCCATGTCGCCTGAGCTCAGCAGGCGAGAGTAAAACCTGCTGTCTGTCGGACTGGGGAGGTCACCCTGAGACAGGACGGAGGTCAGGTCACATTTACTGTTTGGAAACTGGAGTTTGACCTTAAAACTGTCACACACACACACACACACACACACACACACACACACACACACACACTCTTGTACCTGTATGACCAGGTATCTGGACGGATCTCTGGCCATTTTTGAGAACTCTAATATCAGCTCTCTGAACTTGGGACGACTGGACGGGTCGATCATCCAACCTGGAGAGAGACAGACAGGAAGTCACCTCAGCGTGAACGTGCTCCACATCGACACGTTCAGCATTCAGCTCAACTCTCGTCGTGTCCTCGCTCTTACATTTGACCATGATCATGTAGACGTCGATGGTGCAGATCGGAGGCTGGGGCAGCCGGTCTCCTCTCTCCAGCACCGACGAGATCTCGCTGGCCGGGATGCCTTCGTAGGGTTTGGAGCCGAACGTCATCAGCTCCCACACCGTCACACCTGCAGAGCAGAGACAGCGACCCGCTAGAACCGAGTCCGAAAGAGGACGAACAGAGGAGCAGCGGTCCTGAAGTTTGGCTGCTTCAGTAATTAAATGTAACGATGTTTAACCATCTGGACAAAAGCAGCAATAGTTGTTCTGAAGCTCAACATTAACAGGATGTCTGAGGGTCCTAAAGTCTTAAAATGTTTGAAGTTGTATAAATATTAAAGTCATGAGTCTTACATTTGAGTGTGTGAGGTCTCAACTGTCACAGATCCTTCTTTTAATGTCTTTTTGTGTAAATGAGTCAAACTCTTCTGGGACGTTTCACAGCTTCAAACTTCCACTCAGCATCATTTACTTTATATTGCTGCACTCGCTGTAATCACCAGGATAATAATACTTGACTTTACACTTACCTACAGATACTGTTCAGACATTCGGTTACATTTTTTTATGAAAGGGTCTCAAAAATATCTAAATTTGAGTTCCTGACACGCTGAACAAAGTCTGATGCTCATGTTTCTAATAAAGATACAGTGCTGGTGTCGTCGTTGGTGTCGTCTTGACGTTGAGACACATTAATATACCTCCAGCAGCTCTGGACACAGCGAGCGCAGGTCTGACTGCAGGTGTATTAAACCAATGGGACCTGCAGAGCCAGAGGCCGACTCACCGTAGCTCCAGACGTCACTCTGATGTGTGTAAGTCCACTGCAGGATCGACTCCAACGCCATCCACTTAATGGGAACCTACAGAGAGCGGAGAGGGACAAACTTCATCTGACTTCTGCAGACGATGAACAACGTGATTTTAAACGACTGATTTTTAATCATCAGTACATCGTCAGAAGGACGTCAAGATAGATATTATCATTTCTGAGCATGTTTAGCCTAGCTTAGCACAAAGACTGGAAGCAGGGGGAAACTGTTAGCACTGGAGCTCATTCATCACTTATCCAGACATAAAACAAGATCTTCTATTCTGGCAGCAGCTGACGAATCAGACTGAGAATAAACCTCTGACCTTTCCTCCGTCAGCGTGGTACTCCTTCTCGTCAGCCGTCAGCAGCTTGGCCAGGCCGAAGTCTGTGATCTTGACGTGGTTCGGAGTTTTCACCAGGACGTTCCTCGCCGCCAGGTCTCGATGCACCAGGTGATGCTCCTCCAGGTAGTTCATCCCCTGGACACACACACACACACACACACACACACACACACACACACACACACACACACACACACACACACACACAGGTCTCTGAGTCTGAAGGTGTATCAGACGTCTATAATTACATGAAAAAGATGTTTTTACAGAAGCAATAATTTTGTCACGCTGTCATAAAGAGGAAAATGGAGATAATAGAGCACATTTTCAGACAGTTTGGGAAAATTACAGAAGCGGCCCGACACCCCTCCTCCTGAACCCTGAAGCCTTGGGAAGGTGTGTTCGTGTGTGTTTGAGGGTTTCTGCAGCTTAATGCTGCAGATCAACACAAAGGTTTTACACTGAGCTCATGACCTTGTTGGGGGTGATTTTCCCAGCACTTAAAAATCCAAATGAGACTTAAAACAGAGACTGGATAGATTAACTCTGCCTCACACACACACACACACACACACACACACACACACACACACACACACACACACACACACACACACACAGTGTTTCCTGCTGTGTTCAGGCTAATAGGCCTCAGCAGGCTTACAGTGAGCTGCAGGCAGCGGACGCCTCGGGCAGAGAGCGAGGAGGGAGATTTTCTTCTGAGACGAAAGTAAACTGAGACATGAGCTGCTGCTTTGTACGAGATCTAGGACGAACACGAAGAAAGATTTACAGTCTGAGCTCACCTTGGCGATCTGGACGCACCAGTTGAGCAGCCACTGAGCTCCGATGTGGTCCTTGTGGTGGCGGACGTAGTCCAGCAGGCAGCCGTACTGCATCAGCTGAGTCACCAGCTGGACCGACGACGTCAGGCAGATCCCCAGCAGACGACACACGTGAGGGTGATCCACGCTGGCCATCACGTACGCCTCCTACACACACACGTATACGAGTTAGCCTTAAAACATGTCCTGTAACGTAGGTCCACAATGAAGGACGTCCCCGAAATAACTTCAAGACGAGCCTTAAGGTACGGAGCCTGGTGCTCATTCATGACTTCATTGTAACTATGTTGTTAAAATGTTGTTAAAATGTTAGAAAAGGGAGTTTTCAGACGTTCTGTCCTTTATAGTGGACGTTTGTGCAGAATGACCCGACTACGACAGCAGATGAAGGACGAGGGACAGGAGACAGAAGAAACGTAAGAAGATGAAGACGAGTCTCACATCCAGGATTTCTTTGTTGGCTTTCGGTGACGTGGCCTCTCTGAGAACTTTGATGGCCACTGGGATCCTCACGTCCTCTCCCTCAGGGATCCAGAGGCCCTGATGACATCCATCACATTCAATATGTAAATAACAACAATCATTAGATGCTGATGTTTCTGAGTTCAGTCCCTACAGCCGCCGGCGAGGCAGTGTGTTCAGTAACAGTGACATCTTGTGTGTTTCACCTTGTAGACGGTCCCGAAGGCTCCGGAGCCGAGCACCCGGATCTTCTTGAACTCCGTCTCCTTCAGGATCCTCAGCAGCGCCTGGTTCGGAGCTTCACCGCTCGGAGTCAGCGGCTCCACCAGCTACAGCAAAAACTTTATTTAAATCCTCCGATAACATCACATGTAACAGGATTGTGATTGTGCAGTCCAGCTTGTATTTTTGTGCACTTTGCAGTTTAAATTCTGATAGTAATCTTATATTTAGTCTTAGTCCTGAGGTCAACACGCGACATCTCGTCCTCGAGTTGTTTTTTATGTTTCATCATCACAGTTTTCTCGCTCTCACCTCTCTCTCCTGCAGAATGCGCCGCAGCGTCCTCTTCCTCCTGATTCGTCGTCGCCGCAGCAACACAAAGATCACCAATGACACGATGACAGCGATCAGGAGCCCACCGACCACGGCCACCGCCATCGTGGAGTGGGTGGCAGCACTGTGAGGACGTACAGAACGCAGGAAGTTTAATTTCTCATAGACTCCCATTTAAATTTGTCTTCATAGTCGTCCATCACATTAAGTTATAATTTCCATATACATCCATTCATTTCTAGCGTGGTTGAACACAGATACAATTTAGCATGCTCTGGTCACATTTCCATTGACTCCCATTCAGATTTGGTGCAATGAATTTGAATTCTTTTTAACTCCATCAGAGATTTAGCATGCGAAGATTGATTTACCATTGTCTTCCATTGAAACTAAGCATGCTCAGTTGGAAATGTTGCATGTAGGGGAAGAGAATTAGCATTCCTATTGACTTCAATTTAATATGCAACAATGAAATTCCCATTGACTCACATTCAACACTTAGCAGGCTCAGTTGGACCATGTAGCACGTCGGGGAAGAGACTCAAATAACATTTATTTAAAATTTAAAGTCAAAATTCCTATTGACTCCCATTTTGTGTTTACTATGCAAAGATGAAATTCTCATCCACTTCCATTTAGATTTAGCGCGCGAAGATTGATTTACCATTATCTTCCATCTAAACTTAGCATGCTCAGTTAGACTACTGAAATGTAGCATGTAGGACAAGAGACTGAAATAACATTTCTTTAAAATTCAAAGATGAAATTCACATTGACTCACATTCAATGTTGGTATGATAACTTGCTGTGGGACAACTGCCCCTCAACTGCTGTTATCATTCCAAGATATCTTCATTTCTATTGACTCCCATTCTAATTTTAAATTAAACACACTAATACTGGACTTAAACTCTGTGTACAGACAGAACGTGAAGTGAACTTTAGAGGTGAAGTCAATGGAAAGACACGCTTGCTGAAAATGCTTCTGACATGAAGTGAAAACATGTGCGTGTCCTGTGATGTTCCTCGTGAATCTGCTGCATAGAAATAGAGACTGGCTGCAGGTGAACGTCTAACTTGATGTTTATTTTAGTATTCTGATCCTCAGTCATAAACTTTCATGTGATAAAATCAGATCTGCTGACAGAAAGGATTTGAGACAACATGCAGGTTTACTGAACACAAACTGCAACAAGCTGTGAACGTAATGCCGAGTGGTTGTGAGTTAAAGCTGAAGTTGTAGTTTTACCCGGTGCATCCGGACAGTCCAGGACCTGAACACCTGCAGACACAGAGACACAAACACTCACATTCAGCTCGGAGTCACTTTTCTTTATTTGTTTAAATCAGAGTCGTCCGTCAGCTCCGAGTAACGAGTCGGGACCGTGTCTCACCCCTGGGTGCAGTTCTGGTGGCAGGACTGACACTGGCCTGTCTTGTCAGCGTATTTCCAGATCAGCGTGTCGCCGTCACCAGGAACACCGTGAGGGCAGCGGGGCACGCAGTGGGGACCGTCTTTATGATGGGCGCACTGGGAACACTGGTCTGGACCCTGAAGGTGGAGACGAGGGACGAATTCATACCAAGTTATCTGTGAATTCAACTCATCCTCATCTGTTCTCATGTTTCTAAAATGTTCCAATATTTGTAAAAAAAAAAACAAGCGATGTATCTACAAAAACATATTTTCAATATTTTGTTTTTAGCAATTTCTGCATTTAATAACATGACACATACAATTCATAACCGGTCGTAGGTTAATGTGAGAATCAATCAATCAATCAAAAAAATGAGATAGAAACTGATCCTGCTCATATTAAGATCTGTACGAGAGCTGGACTGACCGGTCCGAGGCAGGTCGGGCTCCCGGTCTTCAGCAGACACTCTGGGTGACACTCCACACAGCTGCTGTTCACCTCCACCTCTCTGGGCTCGCTGCAGAGAAACATCAGCAGAGTTCATCACAATCATGAACAACGATAAACATTTGAAAAAGTACCAAAAAGTTAGCGTCAGTGTACTTAGAGTTACAAAAGTAAGAGTACTCATTATGCAGAGTGTAACGAGCCACTGTAACAGTCAGCTGCCTGATCCGCTCTGAGCATGTGCAACTCTCAACAGAGATGAGAAAGAAGCGAGATGTCTCACTCCTCACTACTTCCATCATCAGCTCCGGAAAAATCGATGTGTATTCTGATGAGGTTAATGATCTGCTGCTCTCTACTGCTCCCTGATTTTCCGGCACATTCACGATTACGAACTTGACACACAAGGAATCAGTCACCTAGTTTTCGCTGGTTTATCCACGTTTAAGAAACTTGCACACACACTGATTTTGGTGTAAAAGTGGTAAAGATGAAGTAAGACTGAACAAGCTGAAGAGAGATTGATAAAGCTCGTTGATGCTGCTGCTGTCACCATTCAGAGAGGATAATAAGTCATGAGGTCACAGGAGACCTCACCCCCGTCTCACCCCTGCAGCAGGTGACAGAGCGACACACAGCGCCCCCTGCGGTTGAAATGTCGACAGGAGACACACATGTTTGGACCTGGACCCCAGCAGCCGTCATCTGTACACTCTGCGTCACAGGTCCGATTCTGTTGCTCTGCGTGAACGAGACGAGAGGATTATTATTATTATTTCATGACTTCACTCTTCAAATGAACCTGAACACATCCAGACACCCACCGCAGTCTTCAGGGGGGGCGTTGTTGCGTACGGAGATGGTCTGGTCTTTGGATCTGAAGAGGCGGTGCCACTGGTCGGGTCGGGCGTAGCACAGCTGAGAGTTGTCCCTCAGCATCACCCGGCCGGCGCTCACCTCCTTCAGAGAGCGCAGGCCGAGCCAGCGGAGGTGCTTCGCCCTCACCACCGCCAAACTGTGCTGACTGGAGGGGAGAGATTTAATATGAGACACAGACAAACACAAACCGGGTCAGAACGTTTGTAAATGGACCTCTAAGCTCTTTCTGTTGCCAACAGCTCAGTGTTGATGAAGGTTCTCGGCCATCCAGGTCATGATAAGTGCTGTATCGTGTCATCACGACACAGCACTGACAACTAACAGCTCAGTTTGACTTTTTTCAAACGTTGACTTCTCTTTTTTCTGCCGCCATTAGCTTCAGTTCATCTCTATGAAAAGTAACTTGTAACTTGGCCGAGGATGAAATGCAACATGCAAAACAAACAGCAGATTTATAATCCACCAGCGAGAAATATAAAATATTAGATATTCATTTTAATAATCAGCTGACTCACGATCGTGTTGTTCTTCCTCTGATGATCTGCAGGTTCTCAAACACTGACAGAGACGTCATGTTCTCCGGCCACGACTGGATCAGCAGGAAACCTGGAGTCACGAGTCAAATATCAACAAAAGCCACAAAATATTTCAGTGTAAAGAGAAGCACTGATGACCTTTGACCTACCTGTGATTTCCTTCACTGTCCTGAAGTACTCCAGTTTAGCCGGGTCCATGGGCGGGATTTTATAGTGTGCGTCCCTGAAAGAGCCGATGAAAGAGAGCTTCAGTGTTGCTGTCATAGAGAACAGAGTTTCCTTCATTGCAGATCAGGAAAATAAAATATATGTTCAGACTGCAGGATGAACCTGAACGAGTGGAAGCACTGAGGAAATACTCAGTGGAGCTCTAAGAGGAAAACAAGTGGCAGTGAAACAAGTTTAAAATCTCTCAAACTGAATGACTCTGTGAGCACCTCGCAGCGAGGCAGTGATGAGTATCTCACCCGATGAAGGTGGTCTGGATGAGGGAGACGTCCCCGTTGATCTTAGTGCAGTTCCTGAAGGATTCGATGTTGGAAGCGTTGACGGCCAGGGTGTTGGTCAGAGTGCCGACCCCGACTCCGTCACAGGCTGGAGAAGAGAAAGACTCCGTCAGGTTTTCTGTTTGGTTTCAGGACTCTCTCTCTCTGTATCTGTCTTTCTACAGGTCTCTCTACCTTTAGGACAGGGTCCTTCACAGGGTTTGCAGCGTTGGACTCCGTTGTCCTCCACCTCGTACGATCCAGCGCTGCAGGTGCGAACACATGATCCACCTGTCACCACATAGTTATCTACATCCGAACACAGAGAAAGTAGAATTTTGTTAATTTCTACCTAAAGGTCAGAAAATACTTCACAGTTTTATTTTATTTATTTTTTTAAAGAAAGGATCAAAATTGGTTTTATCTTCTTGTTGCACACATCCTTCTTCCTCACACTGTATCCTACAGCAGACATGAGGAGCAGCCACAGAGGTCTGGTCAGCTCACTTCTTTCTACAGCCCTACAATTAGCCTGACGTGCAGCTCTGTGATTGGTCCGTTTGATAGCGTCATATTCCCAGATTCTCCTTTGGTGCTCAGCTAACACAGGAGTTGTGACCTGTAGTCTCCCCATTAAACACACCGCTGCTCTTCTCGGCTTATACCCGATGTTCAATGTATCCATCAGACATCATGCCCTCCCCAAGCAGCTCGGTGGCGATCGCTGCCTTGCTGAAACAAAGTAACGTCCTGTGGACACTGTCTAGCCCAGAGACACGGCTGCGTGCAGAAGAGGTCGGTGTGTTTACTGGGGAAAGTACAGCTGTCAACCCGCTGTAGCACCACCACCAGCAACGCAGACATGGTAGCAATGCCCACAACAGCATAGGTTACTGTGTAGACTGCATACATTAATCAGCTTTAACTCCTCACCAACAGATTTGTTTTAAGCTTCAAACCTGCAGTCTTTAACCGACGCTGACTCTAGTGACTTCACACAGCTGATGAGGAAAAACGTTGAAGATTTCCTTTAACTGTCACAAATTCTTCAGACAAATCTTCAAAATGTCACGTTGTCTGTCCACCTCTTTCATATTTTGTCTGCAATAAACACTGCAGCCTGTAGGGGACACTGACAGGACTTGATGGTGTCATTATTTGACTTTACATATCCAGAACTAATCACTGGGTTGATTAAAATCGTACGTGGGCAGGCCTTGACGCAGGTCGCTCCGAAAGCGAACTTGGCCTTGGGGTTGTTGACCTCCTGGTGGGTTTTTTGGTCGTAGATGGTCGGACGAGGACAAGCGTCTTTACAGGTTCCATCATCGTTAAACTGCCTGCAGGCCTGGAGAAGAAGCAGATAGGAAGAAGCAGAGTGTCTTCATCTATACGAGGTAGTGAAGCATAAATAAGCCACAGACAAAATGTACAGTTAGTCTGGAAATTCATTTTTTAAGAAATCGGAGGCTGAATGCATGACCATTATAAAGTATGTGAAATAATTTGGTCCAAACCAGATTCAAACAATTTGGACAGCACTGCAAAAGTGTGAAAATCTTACTATCATGTTTATCTGATATTTGGTCAAAATATCACTTTATACTTCATTTAAGACACAATCATCTAACAAGTAACATTTCAGTGAGAAATCATCAGATTATTTCTTAAAAATCTTAAAAAACAAATTATACCCTGTTCCATTGGCAGATTTTTTACTTAAAAAGGTCCAATTTGTAGGATACCTCATTGTTAAGTCTCATTCCCAACTTGTCAAACTGATGCTTCGGGCTGGTAGTATGGGCCAAATCTCCAGAGTAAACAGATTTACACTTTAGCTGCTTTTAGACTCTGATGGAGCTCAGGATTTATCAGGACAGCTGCTTTACTCCAAACTATCTCACCGTATGACTCTAAACTGTGTGTTTGACCTTTTGATGTGTAAAAAAACACAGAACATGAGTTAACGTTAGATTCTGACCGGTTCTGTCGGCGTGTCAGGAGATTTAAATAATCAACAAAGTTAAACTCTCTTAATGAGGAGATGAGACGAGGGCTCCTTGTATTCATTCGTTTTTTATGTTGCTTTTTTTCCAGTGTACCTGCTTTGAGTTTGGTTATCTTGATTTGTACCTGCCTTAACTTGAGACTTTACTTGTCTCTATCTTCTGGACCTAGATGTCTTGGCTTGCTTGACGTGAGACCTGCCTTGACTGAAATGTAACCGTCTCCGTACGGGATTTGCTGGTGTGGGACTTACGCAGGCTCTTACGACTGATAATGGTAAGTCTCTTCTTCTTCTCAGATATTTGTCACTACGTGTAAATTGTAACGACTAACACACTTTAAGAGCAACACATGGAGACACTGACCAGGCAGTCAGTGGCTCGAGGTCCAGTGCAGCCTGCAGCACAGTGTTCATTACAGCAGTCGATGGGTTTTGGACCTCGACACCTTCCGCTGCACTGCTCGGCACACTGCAGCTTGGTGACTACAGAGACACAGAGAGACATTTCATTATATTTTTGGAAGTACAGCTCATCACGACACAGTTTTGTTTGTTTCTTTAGGCCATTTGCACATTTGTGATGCAAATTCTGGAGTACAGACTGTTTTTACAAAGTCCCATTAATTTAAAATCCATGACATGAGCCTGTAGGTGAGTTGGTACAGAATAATCTAAATGCTTGAAAGGAAACATTAGGTAAAAAGTAGCACAAAAGATTCAGAGTGTGTGTTTACATCTCTGGCAGTGATCCGGTCCTGGTGCCCAACAAGACCCGTTCACACAACCCGGGTCACACTTCTCACCTGGAAACACACACACATTGATATTCAGTTAAACTCTGCAGATCAAAAACTAAAGTTCAGGAGTAAACGTCATAATTTTTCCACATACAGTTACGTGTGAAGTTGTCCATCTTGACAAGCATGCTGGGATTGCTGGTTTTGTCCAGGATGTCCCACCACTGGATGGTCTCAATGTGACACAGCAAAGGATTGTAGGTCATCTTTACCCCTCCTTTCAGGATCTCTGTGAGGAGATGAAGATGGAGACACATCATGAATAATAAAGTGATGGAGTTTATGAAGGTCCACATCCTAAAATTTAAAGAAAATATGAAAGAATTCGGAACGAAAATGTGTAAAAACGACTCGACCTTTGTTCTTGTTGTTGTTGAGTTGTGTTCTTACTTTATCACAAATGTTTCCAACAATGTTCAAACCAGAGAAATCCACAAGTTTCCTCAAGGTAGCGTGTGTTTCATTTGGTCGCCTGTCGCTACCTCCCGGAGAGTCAGGAAATGAGAGAAAACGCTACGTGACCTCCGTGGATCACTGCTGCAGTCACGTTGATAAGCAGGAGTGAAGATAAATCCACCTTTTAATCCCAAAAGTTAAAAAGTAACTCTGAGCTCTCCTCCCGTCTGTAAACAGCTCCGGATCAGATCAGGTGTTTATTCCTCCAGGAGGTCTGGATCTGCATCCGACTCACCAACAGTGAGTGATGTTGTTAACAGGCAGCTCGCTACGTACATGCTGCGACAAATATATATTTGATCAAATTAATATCATAAACGTGCAACAACTGGTCTAATAATGGCTTGAACTGCTGCCAGCATCCATCCACGATGGCTCTCATCAAGATGTCGCTGCAGTCCCAGTCCCGGTTTGATGTGTGTCTGGTGCGTCTTTGACTGTGGATGGTCTCGATCTTTGTGATTTAAAAACTTGAGTTGCCCCAGAGGATCACATTACAGCCGTGTTGTGGCTGCCAGCCACTACAAGTTAAGTAAATTTTCACTTTAAAGGATCCTGACCTGAATGTGATGAAACAGATATTATCGTTTACATTTCTGAGATATTTTTCCTGCTGAATTTGGGTTAAAACATCTGGAATATTTTCATTCAATATGATGATGCAGCTGCAAAACATTTTTGGTTTGATTTTTTCTTCACTCAGCTTCACGACGCACTGGAAGATCGAACCTGTCAGTGTGCACGACGAAAGAAACCTAACGTCATTTTTAATAAATCTAATCAATTTATAATAAAAACACCTGTGTGTTATGATCTGTCAGTATTTCTTCTCTGCACTTAAACCAAATGACTTCATACATTATCAAAACCACAAGTCAAGTTTGGACACATGTAGAGCTTCAGAAACAAAAGACTCATCTTCTCTCAGACTTTAAGTCCAGTTAATGCTTCTGGTTTCACCCTGACAGCTTTCAGGATTCATCTACAGTAAAACATCTACGTCATCAGACAAAGCTCGTATGGGTGCGGTCTATTTCCTGCTGCCAGGGCACAATCTGGTGTTGACAGAAGGCTTATAATGGTGTGTCGACCCCGCCCGCAGGACTCGCTGCCAGCGCGATGAGTGAGGCAACATCAGTGACACTCCTCGGCTTATAAAGCGAAGTGAAGCAGAAAACAATGAGCCTTAAATAGTGGGTTAAAAAATAAACAAGAGACAATCTGAAGGGAACGCAGCAGATCTTCTTCTTGTCAACGAGGAATTCAGAAATCATTAATGCATCAAGTCCAGCGTTGAAAGTCTGGGTTCAATAATGATTGTTGAGCTGTCACTCGTATGTCACCTCAAACCAACACTGTCACCAAGCTTTCTCAGCAGGATGGTGCTGTGTGTGTGTGTGTGTGTGTGTGTGTGTGTGTGTGTGTGTGTGTGTGTGTGTGTGTGTGTGTGTGTGTGTGTGTGTGTGTGTGTGTGTGTGTGTACCAGTCAGACTGCTGAGCTGCAGCTGTCTCAGCCCGCTGGTGTAGTTGATAGTTGGAGACGAGACGTTCCTGTTGTAGTTCGACATCACCAGCAGAGCGAACTGACCGTCGTACAGGTTCTGACCTCGGATCAGCCTCAGATTGACCAATGGGAAGGTGGCGGCCTCGTTCATGGCGATCAGAACGTAGCCGCCGACTTCCTGGATAGACTTTAGAGAGAGAAGAAGACGGTATCAGTATTTGTTTTTAAGTTTAACTGCATGTTTCAAATTCCTCCTCAGTGTCAGTCTTCAGAGGGATTTCCTCTGGTTTATTGGTTAAGATTTAATTAATTAGATATTAACCGACAGAGTAGATTAAATTAGCTGCGCAGCTTCCAGATTTTATTGGAAGACATAAATTAGATGGCAGTGGTTGAGGCAGATGTCCGCCCACCATTGAGTCCGGCTCTGCTCGGAGGTTTCTGCCTGTTAAAAACAGGGTTCCCGCTCTCTTCTAGATATCATTTTCAGTGACGATCTAGCTGGTGCAACAGACAGGGAGCGTGTCTTTACACTTATATTTTCCTCAATTAATAAATGTATAGCCCCAATGCCTGTTTCTCTTGTGAATCACAGTGTATCATCCACGGCTGCCTGAACACCAGAAACCAAGGGCTGCTGGGAGTTTTGTTTTCATCAGGAGCAACAGGAGATATATTAAAGAAAGAATAAGACTCTTAAAACGAACAACTCTGCTTTAATTTTAAGAAAAATCTACGTTTTTATAATCCAATAGAGTAAACTGCTAATACCAGACTGTATTGTGCAGTTTGGGGGAGTTTAAATAATGTTCCAGGACATTCTGCTTTTTCTCTCATTTTCCATGACTTGAAAACTGGTTAACTGTTTTCCAGATTTTCCAGGATTTTCCAGGACCCATGGGAACCCTGAAAAGGCAGGGTTTTTTTGGCGCTGTCATCAAGTGCTTGCTCATGTGGGAAATGTTGGGTCTCTGTAAATAAATGAAATTAAGGAGTTTGATTTAGACCCGCTCAATCTGGGAAGTGTCATGAGATGAGTTTTGCTGTGAACTGGCTCCGTTCAAGTGCACCTCATAAACTCAGAAATCTCGACTCAAACGGCCGCGAAGATTCATAAAAAATAGCAACGTTTTGATTATTCACTTGTTTTCCTTTAAAGTATCAACGATGTCCCGTTTATTTCTACACATTTTGAAATTGAAAATGAAACTCAACCATAATGATTTCACTTATGTAATTTTCATGCTTTTTTTACTGCAGAATTAATTTGAATCTAAATAAATGTTATTGAAAACGTGCATTTTGAAGCGTTAGCCTCTTCATTAGCGCTGACCCGATAAAAACCAGATGCAGACCTTTGAGAACCCCTGATATAAAAAATGATCAACATGCGCTTGACAGGTAGAAAGTTCGGTCAGTGACAGAAGATAAAGCAGTGATGTCACCACCAGAGGCAGCAGACCGACCTGCAGGAAGGACAGGTCATGGTGCTCCAGGCTGTAGGTGATCTCCAGGTTCTCCAGGACCACGGAGCAGTTGGAGTACATCCGCACCATGTTGTCATAGTGATTCTCTCGAGTCCCCAACAACGTCAGGTGGTTGCTCATCCCCTGACACACTGACACACACACACACACACACACACACACACAGTTCAGTTGCAGTTCCTCTGATGGACACTAGATGGTGTTATTTACTTCATTTGCTGCGCCTGTATTGAAGTGAACAGGAAAAGCTTCTTGAAAATCTTCAGCCCTCAGAGGATCATTAATCTTCTACTAAAATGTTCAGTTTCGAGGACATTAAACCAACTACGAGATACTTTTAACGTCTTATGACACAGTTTCATATGGATGCCTCAGCAGTTATTGAGTTCTGAGGATGATTGGAGGAGCGAAGCTGCTGTGTAGTCTGGTGGTACGGCACCATCTTCATCCTTTAACCACAGGGGGCGCCAGATTCAACACAAGATGACAGCATCTGGTCGCAGCTTTAACGTGTAAAGTTGGTAACTTTAAATTCAGACAGTAAGGAAGCGTACGCTCTGAAAGAAAAAGGTGTTTACAAGTTTGTTGATGATCTGATGTAAGGGTTTGATTCTTATTAGGAGGTCCTGTTGGACCACATCCTGGTTTCTATCACTGATTCAGAAAATGAAACAAACTTTGTTATGATTCATCGTTTCTTATCTGAAAATCTGCTTCGTCAGTAGAAGGAGATTATTGTTGAAAACATCTGCTGTGGTTCAAAACATGTTTCTGAAGAAATGATCCGACTTTCTGTAGAACTTCAACAGGAAGTCTTTAATTCTCGTATCCTCATCAGGTCTGATCGAAAAACTTCCTGTCTTCATCTAATCTTTAAAATCTTTCATCAGCATCCGGTTTATTCGACTGGCTACATGAAGCTGAGTGTTTAAAGGTAACTCGTCAGGTGTGACAACACTCAGGTGTGTCCGCTGCTTGACACGTGCGTCACGTCAGTAATCCTTCAGAGAGGAATGAAACCCGACTGGTTCTGTCTGTACCAGAGAAACTCAGCAGGTTCTGGAGGAAGTTACAGGACACGAGTGACGAGAAGAGATGTGAGGAGTCAAACATTAAATCAGTCTGATACGAGGAGGCGAGGACTCGTGACAGGAGCAGAAGATGACGATGAAGATCATTAGTTCAGAAACGGATCAGGACTTCAGTCTGAACTTGTTTCTCTGGCTGCATTCCTATTGGCTGTCTCCCCGCTGTGATGTCACAAAGACAACACAGCTGCAGCCCGCACTGATCTCTGCCTCTCTCTGATTGGCTCATGGCTCACTTTGGGGAGCAGCCCATTGGTCAGAGTGTCAGGGGGAGCGGTCCACATCTGGACACACACACACTCACACACACACACACACACACACACACACACTGAAGCATTTCATCACACTCAGTCTGTTTTCAAATATAAAACGTTAGTATCTCTCTCTCTGGCCTCGTCCCTCTCACTTCTCCCTGTGGTCTATTCCTTCCTTCCTTCCTTCCTCTCTCCTCTCTCCTCTCCTGACTCATCTGTCCTCCCACGACATCTTCATCCTCTCCTTCCTCTGAGCCTCCTCACCCGGTGCAGATGTTTCACTCACTGACAATGAACACAAATCAACGGAAACAAGAACGACTCCTGAAGGGGATCAACACGTGCTGCCAGCAGTAAAGAGTTGTTAGAAATCCTCAGAAAAGTCTCTCCTCACATGTGCAGAACCTGCCTGAGAAACATCATGTTTTTAAGTTTCCTTCAGTATCACAGTGATCCAGTGACAGTCGTCTGTACATCCACAGGTTCACTGCTGACAGGAAGTGCTAACAGCTGATTCAGCAAAGTTTTAATAGAGTTTATGAGGATGTTTTTTCAGGGGCAATTGTTTTTCTGTTTTAAATCATCTCCAGCTGCTTCAGGTGTTCAGCAGAACGCTGCAACTCTGTTTCACTGTGAAGCTCCAGAAATGTTCTGTGGACTACGAGACTGAGCCTGACTTTATATCATCAGGAGGAGATGATGACTGAGCCTGATTTTATATCATCAGGAGGAGATGATGGCTGAGCCTGACTTTATATCATCAGGAGGAGATGATGGCTGAGCCTGACTTTATATCATCAGGAGGAGATGATGGCTGAGCCTGACTTTATATCATCAGGAGGAGACGATGACTGAGCCTGACTTTATATCATCAGGAGGAGACGATGGCTGAGCCTGATTTTATATCATCAGGAGGAGACGATGGCTGAGCCTGATTTTATATCATCAGGAGGAGACGATGGCTGAGCCTGACTTTATATCATCAGGAGGAGACGATGACTGAGCCTGACTTTATATCATCAGGAGGAGACGATGGCTGAGCCTGACTTTATATCATCAGGAGGAGACGATGACTGAGCCTGACTTTATATCATCAGGAGGAGACGATGACTGAGCCTGACTTTATATCATCAGGAGGAGACGATGACTGAGCCTGACTTTATATCATCAGGAGGAGACGATGACTGAGCCTGACTTTATATCATCAGGAGGAGATGATGACTGAGCCTGACTTTATATCATCAGGAGGAGACGATGGCTGAGCCTGACTTTATATCATCAGGAGGACATGGACACTATGAAGAATGAACTTAAATCATGGAGCTTTTAATTGTGAAACAAAAGACACACTGATAGTGATCACACACACCCCACACACACACTGCAGTGTTTGTTCAGGAACAGGTCTGATCTGTCAGATTTTTCTTGGATGACGTCATCGGCTGATGTACGGCTCACTGCACATGAAAAGTGTGTGTGTGTGTGTGTGTGTGTGTGTGTGTGTGTGTGTGTGTGTGTGTGTGTGTGTGTGTGTGTGTTGGCATGTTTCCTCAGCAGAAATGATTTTGCAGCCTCCCGTCGTACAGCAGACATGATTGTTGTCACAAGCAGCTTCACTGAGCTCGTTTCCAACAGCTGGATCTGAAACTCACACTGCCTGAGATCAGCTGTGTGTTTCTGGCTCAGGTCGACCTGAAGGACCATCAGAGAGACAGATGTGGACGGCTGTGTGGTAACTGCTGCTCAAACCTGGCATGAGGCGTTCATGAACCTGTACCTTCACCTGCCTGCTACAGCCCAGACACACAAAGCACACGTGAATCAGAGACAGGACGAGAACAGACGACCAACAAGAAGGAACTGGACCAAATCCTCCTCAGTCCTCCCTGTTCCTGCTGACTCAGCTGGAGAGAACAGAGGAGAGAGGAGAGGAGAGGAGAGAAGGAAAGAGCAAACAGCCTTATCTATCTGTCAGCAGGTCGTTCACCTCTCTCTCTCTCTCTCTCTCTCTCTCTTGCTTCATATTAAAGGAACAATTCAACATTTCATCATCTGTCAGAGCAGGCACAGTGTAACCCGGACGTGGTTAGCATAGCTTAGCACAAAGACTGTCAGTCAGTCACACGTGGGTTGGGTTCAGCTGGGAAAGAGTTCAAACCTGGCAACCCACAGGACCAGAAAAACGTATTTTAAACCCGACAAATAGAGCGAAATCCAGATGTATTAATTTAAAGGCTTTTAACTTGTAAATTATTATAACCTTTATTTATTCTCGAGAGACATTGAGGTTGCCCGCATTTTCAATGTCGTCGAGTTTACAAACCAATTAAAATATTGACAGTGGTTACATTTGAAGTGATTACATGACAATATACAGCACAGTTAACAAGAAACAAGATAGACAGTCATCTGAAACAGTTACAAATGGAAACACAGTTATCCATGACCAAGTACCTAAACTCAGTGAGTGAAGGGAGCGCATCCAATCTCAGGATGTGCTGTAACGCGTTCCAAGAGCTAGGGGCATCATAACAGAAAGCAGTCTTGCCAACACTCGTATAGACTCGAGGAACTTTGATTAGCAGTAGTTCAGCCGAACGGGTCATGTAAGTACCTGAGATCCATTCCAACATATTTGCTGCATACAATGGTAATTTGCCTGAAAGAGCTTTAAAAATATATAAAAACCAGTGTCTCTTGCGCCTTTCCTCAAGAGAGGGCCAACCAACTTTTTCATACAAAACACAGTGGTGAGTATCAGATTTATCACCCGTGATAAATCCATGACAGACAGAAACACTGATTCAATTATTACTCTTCTTGAGAGCATTTGAAAGCAAAATTTGTTTCTGTACAGAAAACCAATTTTTTGCCTCAACTTTAAGATAAGTTCATTAATATGATATTTGAATGAGAAATCCTCATCTAGCCAGACGCCAAGATATTCGTACTCCTTGACTCTCCCAATTTCTGAGCCAGTTTTGGTGTAAAGATGGATACTATTGTGATCAACATTTTTGGCTCGACTACACAACATGTATTTTGTCTTGTTTGCATTAAGCAGCAGTTTATGTTTGATTAATAATTCCTGAAAAGAATTAAAAGCAGTTTGCAAGTTGTTGATAGCTGTCTGAACAGAATCCGATATACAATATAAAACTGTGTCGTCCGCATAAAAATGGACATTACAGCCATTTAAAGAAGGAATAATATCATTGATATAAACAGTAAAAAGCAATGGACCTGAGACCGATCCTTGTGGTACACCTCCACTAACAGACAAAAAATCAGATTTTGTATGGCCAAGCTTAACACATTGACGCCTGTCAGTCAAGTAGCTCTGAAACCAAGCACACGCTTTATCATCCAACCCCATTGTCTCTAATTTTCTCAGGAGCAAATGATGATCAACTGTATCAAATGCTTTAGATAGATCTATAAAAAGAGCAGCGCAGTGATACCTCCTGTCTAATGCCGAGATGATGTCGTTTGTCACCAGTGTGATTGCTGAGATTGTGCTATGGTTGGCCCTGAAACCAGACTGATATGGATTTAAGAGTGAGTAATCTGAAATAAAAAGCTTGAGTTGAGAGCTGACCAAGGATTCCATCATTTTTGCCAGACAAGGTAATTTGGAAATAGGGCGATAGTTATTCAAATTATCTCTATCTCCACCTTTATGTAAGGGGACCACATGTGCTGATTTCCATTGTATCGGAAATTTTCCACTTGAGATGGATAGATTAAAAATGTCTGTTCATTCAAGAATCAAGATGAATATTCAGGGACGGCTGATCTGGACTTATAAAACGTAACATTTAACACTGAACATAAATCACTTCTTCCATCAGACGTTGGACAACAAACAGCTGTTTAAACAAAACATCTCCTACTGTTCAGTGACACAAGATACGACATGAGCATCAGAAAATAATAACATCATCTTGTTTGTGTCTGTGGATCAGCAGCAGAACCATCTGAAGTCAACAACCGAAGAATAAAACAAACTGTTCATCTGCAGTTTGTTGAAAATTCATGAAAAACATCGTCTGCAGAGAGAAAACACGGCGTGTTGCGTCACAGACGAAGGTTTCTGACTGGAAATGTGTTATCTGTTTTTGGGATTTGACCTTTAGACAAGGTTTGACAAACATGTGCTGCTGCCCACACACACACACACACACACACACACACACACACACACACACACACACACACACACACACACACACACACACACACAGGGTTTTCATGGTGTGTTCAGGGACAGGATGTGGAGATGAGTCACATGATCACACCTGAGAGGACGGCAGGAGCAGCTCTCACCTGGATGAGAGGCTGTAACACCGCCGCCCTCCTCGGCCAGTTTCCTTATTTCACACTTAATCTACTTTAACACGACGTCACACATTTACAAAATGTAGAAGGAAGTGAAAACAGAATAAAAACTGTTCTGTATCTTTAACGTCTGTGAAAACAAGCTGTGAGACTTCTCTCTCGCATGTTATCTGTCAGCTCTCCGCCCACGATTCTTCTTCTGAATATCAAACACGCCGACTAATGAAAAGAAATATGTGCTCACCATTAATATATAAACTAACTGACTCAAATCTGTTGACTCAGCGTGATCAATTAGCCTGCAGACGCCACATTTCTAAATCTTTATTTCCCAGAGGGCCCCACGTGATTAACTCCACTCGTGACTAAAAACAGGTGATCCACTGACATTACTGATATATCAGACGCACCAGAGCCAGAGTCTGCATCTTTAATTAAATCCATTTTATCAGACACAAAAACATTCAAACAGAAAGAAGCTGAATATCAGCCGATCATCAGTCCGTCACTACGAAACACTGCAGCAAGACAAAAACTACATTATTAAACAATAATGTAAACAAAATGTCCGAGCAGTCACAGTCCTCACAGTCTGTCCTCCAGGAGAAGTTCAGATACTTATGTAAAAACAGACTCTGGTAAAAGTACAAGTACTGCTCAGAAGTACAGCTTCTTTACTCCAGTAAAAGTAATAGAGTACAGGCTCTGACATGTACTCAGAGTATGCATGTAATTTCAACTCCTGACTTTGTCCTACAGATGCATCATTATGATGTATCATCATTACTCTGTGGAGAGGATCCACTTCACAAACATCAGTGCAGGTGTTGTGGCTGTAAACACGTCTGATGGATGTTGAACGAGAACAAAAGTGTTTCTTCATCATCTGACGAGAGTCTGGAGTCTTCTGGCTGCTGGAGGTAAACTCTCTTCCTGTGTGGGACGAACCGACTTCCTGTGTCGGTGCTCAGAGACGAACAAAGAAAACAAAGCTGTCAGTCGTCTTCATGAAGACAGACGCGTCTTTCACTCCAGAGGGCTTTCTCCTGATCGCTATCAGAGCAGCAGCCAATCAGAGCGCAGAGAGGTGAGAAGAATTTATCGGTTTCACAACCTGCGAGAGATGAAGAGATACCACACACACACACACACACAGAGAGACACACACACACACACACACACACACACACACACACACAGAGAGACACACACACACACACACACACACACACACACAGGGACACACACACACACACACACGTTGCAACATTCATGTTCTTCAGCCCTCTGTCTCTCTCTCAGGAATGTGTGTGTGTGTGTGTGTGTGTGTGTGTGTGTGTGTGTGTGTGTGTGTGTGTGTGTGTGTGTATTGAATTAGCAGTAATGAGTGAGGAGCTGCTGACGGTCAGACAACATGTTGTTTCTCTCACAGTTCATCCTCTTGTTGACGGCCCGAGTCGTTACAGCGACAGTGATGACCTGAAGAGTCTGAACCAGAACTGACCCGACCTGATCGGACACCAACAAGTCCTTTACTAGACCAAACCAGACTGTGAGCGAGCGACAGTTTGAGTTACTTAGGATTACTGAGCAGATTCATGGAGTCATTATCTCCTGATGATATAAAGTCAGGCTCAGTCATCATCTCCTCCTGATGATATAAAGTCAGGCTCAGTCATCATCTCCTCCTGATGATATAAAGTCAGGCTCAGTCATCGTCTCCTCCTGATGATATAAAGTCAGGCTCAGTCATCATCTCCTCCTGATGATATAAAGTCAGGCTCAGTCATCGGTTCGATACATCTGCCGCTGTTGTGTATTTCCTTTGTGCAATGCATTGTGGGACAATGGATCAAGTAGATTCTGCTGTAAATGTCATTAATGTTGTGCCTCCTCTCTGTGACCTCTGTCTCAGGGTCTGAGCTCAGTGTGTGGAGGCAGATCCTGCTGTTCAGTGTCGGCGCTCATGTTCGAGCTGTTCTCTGAACACAGACCCTGACAGTCCTCCTCTCTCTCCGTCTTTCTCTTCCAGTCGTCTTTATTTATGTGGCCCTCATTGAAGCAGCGAGTCCCTCTGAGAGGACAGAAGAACAACGGTCAGGATGAAGTCAGCGTCCTCGCTGCGAGGCGGCGGCTCGTTCACAGAGCAGCAGGACGAGATCAATCTTCATAAAAGATCAAAGAGGAGACGAGAAGAAAATAGAAGAGAAGATGGAGAGCCGTCCTGCCCGCGACCTTCAGCACACACTGCACTTCTTCACCCACAAGCACAGAGACACAGAGACTTCAGGCCAACGACGGCCTCGTCCACATTAATACAGATATTTCCCCCCTCGTGTCCACACGGCCTCCATTTTACAGACTGACAGTTTTGTTTTATGGCTGTTCACTACAAGACTCAGTGCATCTTTCATTTCCACGTTTCAGTCACAGTTTGGTTCAGTTGAGGCAGCAAACACACAGCGGGTCCTGTAGCTTTTAGCTTAGCAGCTACAGTGAAGATTTCACACTCCTGATCTGCAGCAGAGTCACAGAGTGGAGCCTCCTTCTCTTACAAACAATCTTTGGTTGGGTGAAGAGTTACATGATTAATTATCATTAATTATCTGAAGTGATGTCACTTCAGCACGTCCACTTCCAGATCCAGTCAGACTCACTGAGAGCAGACGGCTCTGATTATAAGATGAGTTCTGATTGGTCCGTCCACTCTGAACATTAAAGTGTGTGATGAAACGACAACAAAAGAACAAACAGGAGTTCTGACGGAGCGACCCGACACATTGACCCATAAAAGCTGGAGTTCAAAACTATGAAATGAAAATCAATAGATCCGGTGTTTGACCGGCTGTCACCTTCCCTGCAGCTCCAATATTCACTCCACTGGATCAATGAGAGCCGCTGATCGTCCTGATCGATCACACGTCTGATTTTAAACTGTGGTTAAGTGTTTTTATTGATCGACTTCTGAACAGAAGCAGAAAACATGATGTGACAGAAACACGAGAGGCTGAACTGAACCTGGTTCACAGTCAGACAGACGTGATGTTGTCCTGCAGAACGCAACGATGGGAACACAGTGGCCTTGTGTATCTGCACACACACACACACACACACACACACACACACACACACACACACACACACACACACACACACACACACACACACACACACACACACACACACACACACACACACACACACACACACACTCTCTTCAGGAATGTCTCATCCAGCTGAGAAATGCTCGTCCTGTTGAACACACTCAGCGGCTCACCGAGAAAATCACATTTCAGTTTGACTGCGAGGCCGTTTAGACCTGATATCATCTGGTCTGATCACAGGTGGACAGTCTGAGTACAGGTGTACATGAAGAAGAAGAGGAAGAAGAAGAAGAAGAAGAAGATGTTAAAACCTTCATTGGGTCAGTCAGGATGTGTCCTGCTCTTCACTTCACTTCAATGAATAAACAGGTCGGACATGTGGTTTGTTCTCGCTCTCAGCTGTGCGCACACGCACACACACACACACACACACACACACACACTCTCGATCCTTTCTGACAGGAGAAAAGCTGAATGGAAAATCTTGAACAAACATCTTCCTAATCAAAACCTAATCATACAATCTGCCCTGTGTGTGTGTGTGTGTGTGTGTGTGTGTGTGTGTGTGTGTGTGTGTGTGTGTGTGTGTGTGTGTGTGTGTGTGTCCTGCCTGCAGCAGTGTGTGCAGGTCAGAGCGAGACTCTGCTTGTCTCGACACACTGACGCTGCTTCGCTCTCGCTCTCTTGCCGTTGAGGGAAAATTCCAACGACTGAACGACTTCTGTTTGCTTTTTTTTGCACTTTCACAGTAAATAGTCTCGGCTGGTGACAGACGGAGGACACGACCCGTCGCCTCCGCTGCAGCTGGGCCGCCAGAAATACTCTCTCATGATAACAACTCACACCGGCTCGGCTACAGTCAGATTAACCTGAGGGGTGTTTTGTCCCGAGTCAGGCAGAGCTCCTCCTCAAACACCACCCTGACTTTATAAATCTGACTGGTGAAGGCTGATGGAGGCTGATGGAGGCTAATGGGGGCTGATGGAGGCTGGTGGAGGCTGATAGAGGCTGATGGAGGCCGGTGGAGGCCGGTGGAGGCCGATGGAGGCTGGTGGAGGCTGGTGGAGGCTGATGGAGGCCGATGGAGGCTGATGGAGGCCGGTGGAGGCTGATGGAGGCTGGTGGAGGCCGGTGGAGGCTGGTGGAGGCCGGTGTAGGCCGATGGAGGCTGGTGGAGGCTGATGGCTGATTTCTGGCGGCGCCCCTGTCGACGGTCACTGCTGATTGGTTACAAACCGGCAGCCTGATCCTGAAATGCTCTGCGCTGCCATCGCACCTGATTTAATTTACATCCAGTTTTGGGGGAGAGACTTGACTCTCTACATGTGGAGTCACGCTCCGACCAGCTCGGTCAGTTTATACTTAAAGCCAGAACTAGTTCTGCTCCGTCCTGCAGCTGAAATTAAAACTGTACTGATCTCAGAGGGGAAATGTAAAAGATACCCAGCAGATACACACATCGACCAGCGTCAATGTTAAAGTGATGAACACGTCAATCATCAACAGTTATAATCCAACAAAACTAAATACACAACATCTGAGTGCTTCTTCTTCTTCCTCTGATCAGACTGACTGAAGAACTGAGGTTCTGTATTTGCACAGATGATTTCAGATCTAATAATTAATATTTTGTATCATCTTCAACAATAAAAATGTACTTCATAAAATAAAAATGACAGCGGCCCGAGGAACGAACCCTGTGGAGCTGCGAGAGGAGCTTCATGTTTTAAAAAAAACAAGTGGAGGACCAGGACCGCTGTGCAGGTAAAACTTAAGTCAAAGAACTCAAACACTTTTCTTCGAGTCGCCCTGATCCTCTTCTATAATCGGTACCACTCATGTATGAAGTCTCTGCTGGCAGCATCGACTCACTCTGAAGATAAACTGATCGTCTCTCCGACACCTTCTGAAGCTGCAGCCATGAATCCAAACACTTCACTGAGTGTGAACACTGAGAAACGACCTCCTGTGACGATGTCTGCTGCACGTTAACGTGTGTGGAAACAGCTGAGGGACGTCCAGCTGCAGATCCAGCCCGCTGTGACCTCTGACCCCTGACCCAACGGTGACAGCACTTCATAATGAAGGAGTCAAACACGTTTCGTTGTCCAGCCTCCGGCAGCGTTCACATGTTACAGTACAGCAGCCTGTTTAATCCTGTTAACAGGTTCTTAGCTCCATTATTGACATTCTTCACATTCCTGCTCTGAATCCCCCAGGCTGCACCGCTGCTGTCTGCAGGTCACGCCAGGAACAACTCTGTTTTATTTATAATATCACAAATCTGCTTCAGCAGCACAACACAGCCTCCATCCTGAGAGCCTGCGGGTCACAGCCGCACGGTACCGTTCTGACTCATTATCAGCTCTGATCAGAACGACTTTGCTCGGCCACAGATTGACAGATGTGCGTATGATGCTCCTGAACATCTGGACATCCCCTCCATGTCACACCTCTACCTGATGTCTGTGTGCAGCTGAGGCTCATCCTTAATGTAATAACTCAACAAAATCAAACTCATAAGAGCCAACAAAAGTTCTGTTTCCTGTTCTGTTTAGTTTCATTTATTTTGCCCTCCAGTCTGTAAATTAAAAAACACAAAGTCGAGCAGGTACGAGCTGCAGGGGAGTTGTTGCACTGTAAACCAGATCCTTGTGTTTACACTCTCTGACGTGTTAATGACTGATCAGTACAAACAGTTCTGGAGTCGGCCCAGGAGCCTCAGCCAGCAGCTGGGACACGCCTGCAAAAGCTGCAACGTAATCCTTGTGGCTAACCTCGACTGTCAAGCGGTTCTGCTGCCACTGACACTGATTGTTGCTCCAACAGTCTGACATCATCCTGTAAACGATTCCTTCAGTGATACAGCGGCTTGTGAAAGAGGAAAACCATTTTGTTTAACCAGAAACAGTAGCTTAATCATTCTCATCAAATCCACCAGACTCCATTGACAAAAACAGTCATTTTACCGTGTCGTAAAACACACTCGACAGAAACCAAATAAACTCTCCAAAACTGCCTTGGTTACAATAATCACCAGTTCTGGTTTGGTCAGTTTACTTTACTGTACATTAGTCGCGAGCTGACGAGCAGCACCATACACCGAGGGAGTGTTTGACTAAACAGAAGATAAATCCACTTTTTAATCCCACAAATTCAAAGATAATCTCTGAGCTCTCCTCCCGTCGGAAAAAAACGGCTCCGGATCAGAACCTGATGAGAGTCCAGGTGTTTATTCCTCCAGGATCTGCACATCTGTTTATTTTTTACTTCATTAGATTTTTATGCTAACTTTCATTAAGTTGCAGATTCAGATGAATAATTTCAGTTTCTAAACAGACGTCTTTAATTTCAATGTTATCTGGGATCTCTGATGTGATGTGACTCCGGGTGTTTATTCCTCCAGCAGGCCCCGCCCCCTCCACCCTCGACCAATGTCTTTTGTTTTGATGGAGAGCCCCTGTGTTTATCACACATCCCACATTGTGGGTCTAACAGTTTATTTCAATCAAAGCAAGATTGTTGGTTTGTTGGAACTAAGGTGGTTTTGTTGAGTTTTGTTTTACGACACTGTAAAATTACTGTTTTTGTCAATGGAGTCTGGTGGGTTTGTCGAGAGTGAAGCAGCTGCTGCTCCTGGACAAACAATAACAATCTGATCAGTCAGAAGCACTAACAAGAACTTTTAGTGGATGAACAGCTGATCTACTGGACCAGGTCTAATTAGACATCCAAATACATAAACAGAGCGCCCTGGTTTAAAAGTACTAGAAGCGTCCTTCATGTGTATGTCGGGCAGGACTGAGGAGGACACGAACACTCAGCGAGCAGACGATGACTCCTGACACATTTCCATGTTGATAGATCATCTGAAGCTGCCTGAGGAGGCTCTGTGGCTGCAGGGCGGCGAGGCTCAGCTCACAGTCGGACCGACAAAGGGACAAAAATGACCCCCAACAGATGCAACACGGGCTTTATGTCTCCTTCAGTCCGGCTCTCTGGGCCCAGTTGGCCCGTCGAGCTCGGTGAGCACAGTTTGTCCTGAATCTGGCTGATTGTTTTCATAGTTTTTCAGTCAATACGGCTCGGCTCGGTATGCTAACAGTGTTGCCACGGTTACCACGAGCCTCCAGCGTTGTCTTTATTGTCGATGTTTCATTAAGCTGCTTTCAAAGAAACACACACACACATGAAGAGACACAAAGACACGCATACACACACACACACACACACACACACACACACACACACACACACACACACACAAAGAGACACAAAGACACACACACACACACACACACTACACACACACAGCCAAGGTCTTTCCCAAAAGTCAAACTCAGTAGGAACGAGGCTGAGACACACACACAGAATTACACACGCACACACGCGCACACACACACACACACACACGCACACACACACACACACACACACACACACACACACTGAAGGTCAGCCTCGTCTCTGCAGTCACAACAGTCGCTCGGATTGTTTCCTGCAGCTTTAAAGTGAAGAAACCAACAGACTGCTGCTCTGATCTGAAGTCTGTCGACCAATCAGAACACAACTGGGTCTGACACCGAGCATTATGGGTAAAAACTTGGCAGGGTACCAACAGTAACTCTTAAGGACCTTGAACAGCTCCTCAGATCCATGTGACCTCTCCACCAGAACCCCTGTCACATCTTATTGGACCCCTGGAAACTCCTTTGACCTTCTCAAGCACTGTTGGAACCTCTCCATGGATCTCTGGAAAATGCTGTAGGACCAAAAACACTGGGCCTTTCTCAAGGACCTCTGGAAAAATCTTCAAGGACCTCTTAATCCTCCTCAAGGAATTCTACAACCCTTGTCAGCTACTCCCAGAACTGCTCTCTTCTTCAGGACCTCTTAAAGTTTCACAAATCTACCTGGGACCACCTGTTCAATTTCCAAATGGGCCCCTGGAACTTATTCAAGGAGCTCTACAACCTGCGGACGCACACTTAGGATCCTCAAGAACCACTTTAAGCTTCTCAAGGACCTTTGTAACCTATTCAAGGCCCTCTATAAGTTCTTCAGATCAGTCTGGAGCCTCCAAATTGACTCATACAACTTCCTCAAGGAACTCTACAACCTGCTTAAGGACCACTTGAACCTCTTAAATATTTCCGGAACCTCCTCACAGACCTCTTGTACCAACTCAAGGACCACTTGAACCTTCTCAAGGAGCCCTGGAATCTCTTTCAGGATCTCCAGTGTCTACAACCTCCTGAAGGACAACCTCAATTTGTTTAACCTATTCAAATATGTCTGAAACCTTCTCCAGGATACCTGGAAAAGTTTCCAGGCGCCTGGAACCTCTTCAAGGACCTCTGCAGCCACTTTGAGGAGCTCCTCTACCTCTTCACATCGTCCTCAGTGACCGCTACAATCCATTTGAGGCACTCCTGAAATATTCAAACGAAACTAACTTCAACACGACCCCAGAGAGTCCTGGCCTCTGATTGGCTGGTGGATTTGGGGGGAATTGAACCATCAACTCTGACATCACACTGACACGTCTGTCTGTCCGTCTGTGGAGGACGTGACAACACAACAACAGTCTGTTCAACACACAGAGTCACACAAACAGTCAGTCATGAAGAATCAAATTGTTGTCGAGACAAAGAGAGAGAGCAGTCAGCTGTTTCTACTTAACACGCACGCACGCACGCACGCACGCACGCACGCACGCACGCACGCACGCACGCACGCACACACACACACACACACACACACACACACACACACACACACACACACACACACACACACACACACACACACACACACACACACACACACACACACACACACACACACACACTGATAACACCGTGAACAGCCGAGCTCAGCGTTTCCTCCATCATTCACTCGTTCATTCTTTTCAGGAGACTCCACTCAGACGAGCGACCCGATTGGTCGGAGATGCGTTCAAACCTCGTCCTTCACTCGTCGCTCACAACTCCCAGAATGCTCAGCGAGACAATCCAGAAACCAGACAATCAGTTATCTCAGTGTCGATCTGCCAGAAATTATTCCGACAAAACAAAATGATTTCGTCGCCCGAAAAAAGAGAATCTGCTTCCAGTTTCTGCAGCGTGAATGTTTCTGTTGTTTTCTGTCCCGGCAGGTGAAACCAGCTCAGAACCACACAACATCTGTAAAAACATGTATGTTGCAGGATCAGAAGAGACGAAGAGCGTCAGTGTGAGCACACGTTACATACAGCCAGGTCAAAATGTACTGTTGGATTATTGCACCGGAGAGACGGTGACCAACACCAACATGGAGCCAACTGGGCTCAGAACAGCTCGTAAACAAGATGAACATCACAATAAATCTCCTCATAGACAACTGCAGTTCTGGTTCTGGTTCAGTTCTGTGAGCTGCTGATATACAGGAGCAGCTCTACAGTGTTTCAGTTAGAGACGACGTCACTAACGACTCTGTCGGCTGTGTCGTCTTTATAATGACGTCACAGTCTGAAGACAAACTGACAAACATCATCTGTCTCTCTTCATCACTACAGACGAGCTCTGATCAATAAGCTCCATGAGGGAACAGGAAGGGGCGGGACTTCAGCTCTGTAGTAACCTGAGGGGCGGGGCCTCCGCTATGTAGTAACCTGAGGGGCGGGGCTTCAGCTCTCTGTAGAACTGCAAATCAGCCCGGTTCAGTTTGACTCGGCCCGGCTGTGAGGTGCTGGTGGTGGAAAAGCGCCACAAGTGTCCAGTTTCTGTCTGAACAATGAGGGTAAACAGCTCCGGATCAGAATCTGATGGATCAGCTGGATCAGCACCGATCAGTGAATAAACAAGCTGTTCTCAGGAAAATAAGGTCCCAGAACACTGTTTGTAGCTAGAGAGGTGGCAGGGTCCGCCACATGTAAACAAAGTCAAGCAGTATAAACTGTGTTGTCCTTTAAGGGCAGTTTTTTTATTCAGTTTATTTTACTCTTCCCCAAAAACTACGTATTGCACCTTTAAAGCACCAGCTGACGTCTTTACATGAGGTTTAACGACTCATTGATGATAGAAACAGCTGATTCTCTTTGACTTATCTGATAGTAAACTGAATATCTCACACAAAACAATCGATTAGTCACAAATGTAATCTATTCATTAACGACCCGGGAGCCATCTTTGGGTTTGGGACAGAGAAACGTTTCACTTGTCAACATGTCGACGTGTCGGCTGCTTCACAGCGAAGTGTCACATTTAGAAAACTGGACGATACATCGTGAAATCAATCAGAAGATTAAAGAAGATGAAACTTTCTTCTGATGCTCAATTCAATCATTTTTAAAACATGTCTAAACTTTATTTAAAGCTAAAAGAGAGAACAGATCACCACGGCGACCACAAGGAAGATGGAGGCAAAACAAAACTACAGATAATCATAATAACATGCTGATGAGATAACAAGAGGTCATGAAAACAGTGAAGGAGTGAAGAAGCTGTCTGAGCAGATGTGTGTGGAGCTTCCAGAGGAAACACAGCAGTTAACACAAACTGATTTTTGATGTATGTGGAAGATGAATCAAAGATTTTCCAGAACTTAACATATTTAATATATTATATTTAGATATGATCAGGTCCTGCGGTCGAGCTCTGCTTCTCCTCAGGACACAGCAGCTCACATTTGGCTCAAACACAAAGCAAACAGCAGGAAGTGAACTTTGATCTGATGGTGGTTCAGTTTATCTGCTCAGACCTTCACCGTCTCATCCTCAACACAGTTAATGACTTTATGAATTAATATCCTCATGATATAATCTGGAGTGTTTGTTTACAGTAATAATATCTCATGTTCTTATAATATCAGAACGAAGGAGAGTTTATAGAAACGTTCAGCTCATTTACTGTGTTTATTATTATTAATATTAATATTCTGATTCATTTATTGACTCTGGTGATGACTGCTCACGTCTCTGCAGCTCCTCTGCTCTGAATCATATCTAAATAATATCAAGCTGATATTTATAATCAACATTTCTGATGATGATCTGACTGCATTTATATCTGAGAACATTTTATCACCTCAGTGATCCTGTGAAGCGTTTATAGCAACATGGACAGTGTTCAAACCGACTGATCATTTATCATCTCAATCACTTCCTCATCAGCACAGCTCAATGATTAGTACATTTCTGGACTCACGCACCGTCTCTCCCGCACGGACACGCACTTTCTTCGGGACCTGTCACCCCGCACACACACGCTCCCTCCCCGCATACACGCGCTCCCGCCCCGGAGCTGTCAACCCGCACACACACGCTCCCTCCCCGGGCACCTCGCTCCCTCCCCGCGCACCTCGCTCCCTCCCCGGGCTCGGTCCTACCTCTCCTGCCGGGGCTGGTGCAGCAGCAGCGGCCGAGCAGCAGCAGCAGCAGCGCCGCTCCTCCTCCACACGGCTTCATGTCCGCAGCTGTTAGTGACTGAAGCTCCTCAAAGTTTCTTCTGCTGGACACAAACTTCCTCCATCAGCAGAGCAACACACACCGACACACACGGACACACACTGAGGGCTGCTGCTGGGTCCTAATGTCGGAGCTGACTGACGGAGGAGCAACGCGGCTCTGCACGAGTGAGCGCCTCCTCTTCCTCCACCACCTCCTCCTCTTCCTCCTCCTCTAATTCAGTTTCAATCAGCTGTATTGACACTTTATTAAATCAATTAATTTTTTTGGAATATTGAAAGTTTTTTCACTTCGGTTGTTTGATTTTAATCTTATTGTTTTGTGAACCCAAATACAACAAACATTGAATAAACAAACATTAAATTAACAAACATTAAATACAACAAACATTTAATAAACAAACATTAAATAAACAAACATTAAATAAACAAACATTAAATACAACAAACATTTAATAAACAAACATTAAATAAATCAACATTAAATACAACAAACATTAAATAAACAAACATTAAATATAACAAACATTAAATAAATCAACATTAAATACAACAAACATTTAATAAACAAACATTAAATATAATATAACTTCATCGTGTTGTCTTCAGGAAAATGAAAAAATAAAAGCAGCATAAATAAACCATATACATAAATATGGTTTATTTATGCTGCTTTTATATTTTGTGCTGCTGACGCTTCATATATATACACATATATACACAAATACACACACACACACACACACACACACATATATAAAGAGGCTACTTATTATATTACAGTTACTAACACAATCATGTATATTTATATATATTCTATATTCCAACTAAATACACTTTAATCAAAAAAGTCAGAAACTCAGTGAGAAACTTTCTTTTTTACATTTTATTGACGAAACAATCAGTCAAATAAAACATCTGCAGCTGATTCATTAACTCGGTCGCAGCCAGGTTTAAGTTTTATTTTATTTTTCTGGCTGTTTGTGTGAACGAGTGAAACATTTGTAAACTTTGATCTTCGCTGTCTTAATATTTCCAATGATTAATGAGACATTTTGATTTAATCTTCTTACTTCAGCTGAGTTTGTGCTGAGAAAAGGAAACATGATGATGTGAAGTCAGGCTGAACTCCAGAGAGGAAACAGTCTGAGTACTGCACGAGTACAGTGTACTGCACATGAATACAGTGTACTGCACATGAATACAGTGTACTGCACACGAGTACAGTGTACTGCACATGACTACAGTGTACTGCACATGACTACAGTGTACTGCATGAGTACAGTGTACTGCACATGAGTACAGTGTACTGCATGAGTACAGTGTACTGCACATGACTACAGTGTACTGCATGAGTACAGTGTACTGCACATGAGTACAGTGTACTTCATAGTGCAGTACTGATACTTCTCCTTAAGTAAAGTAGTGTTTCCTCTGCTCGTCCAGTAAAATGAGAGCTGAAGACTTCAAACTCTTCTTCATAATAAATGATCACATGTTGGAAACATTACATGTTGTCACAGCGACAAACTTCTTCTTCTTCTTCCCTCCGCTGTCAGTGACTTCCTGACCCTTCTGGTACTTTAATGAGCCACTGTCGGGTCTGAACCGCAGGTTGGGAACCACTTACGGTCCGTCATCAGTTATTAGCATCGTCTGTTTGACCTTTAGGTTTAATTTTCACTGAATGTGATTAATAGAAATCTGATCCGTCAAACCTCTGAAGAAATGACACGAAGCTGCAAACAGGACAAAGGCTGACACACACACACACACACACACACAGGCACACAGACGCACACACACACACACACACACACACACACACACACACGCACACACAGACAAACATGGACCTGTGTGTCTGTTGACACGTCAGGACTCTGAGCTCAGGCTGTTTGTTTCATGTTCAGCTGCTTGTTCTCTGATTATTTCATGAATTATAAGAAGTCAGACAACAGAGAGAGAAATCTGCACATGAACACATGAACACATGAACCGTGAACACATGAACACATGAACCGTGAACACATGAACACACGAACCGTGAACACTTTGTCTGATCACAGTTTGTCTTAGAAATGATTCATCAGTTTGTCCAGGTCGCTGCAGGACGACGTCATCAGACCTGTCTGTTGATTAAAGCTACAACATGTAGGAATCCACCTGTCGAGTTCCTCCTGAAACCAACTGAGAATCTCTTCAAATGTTTGGAGGCGGGGCCAATGAGGGGGACTTGTGACATCACAAACAGTCTGGAGTCAATCCTGGACCGATACGCAGCAGACGGATGTGTGATGCAGAAACATGTCAGAAGTGAGAAGCTGCATTGAACTTATGTGATTAAATGAGTTTGAAAACTTAAACGTAATTAAAATACTTTGAGTTTTAGGCGTAAATGTAAATATTTAAAACATCACCTCAGTTTATAGGATGTGACTCGATAAACGACTGAAACTGTGAAACAACAGAGTTAAATCAGCACAAAGACATAAATAAGGAAGCAACATAGAGCAGAAATATCCATTAATGTCACATTTTATAAATGAATGAATGCCTTCAGTTATATTCATGTTTATTTATTCATTAACTCTGGACGTCGGCAGCTTCAGTCCTCCGGACGCTGCCTGTTTCTCCGTACGCTGCCTGTTTCTCCGTACGCTGCCTGTTTCTCCGTCAGCAGCAGACAAACCAGACGTCTGACTGGACTTTCACACAAATATTGACTCAACTGGTTCAACAGTGAAGTGTTTTTAATGATGTCATTGTGGGTTTGATGATGACGAGTTGGTTTAAAGTTGTCAGACTGTTTCATTAAGGTATTTCTGTGAGTTATTCTTGGTTTCTCTGGACATCGTGTCCTCAGACGTCTCTCTGTTTGTCCAACATGTGTCTTCATGGTCACTGGTTTCGCCCACTGTGTCGTGTTTCTGCATCCATAATTAATAACTCCTCTGCATTGTGTGTTTTTTCTGCTGTTTACCTAAAATCCTCCGTGTGCAGCCGCTCGCTTCTCGCCAACAAAGCATCTGCGGAGGCAGAAAAACAAACCTAATGGATTTAATCGCTCATTTGTCCTTAATAAAACCTGACGGCCTGTCGCCGGGCAGAAACACCCCGACTCAGTTCAGATGTGGGTCAAACCGTGACCGTGATCCGGTTCTGACAGAACATCATGTAGACAGAATCAACGTTACTTCATTCAAAGAACAACAGACAGATTTATATTGATGTTCATCAGCAGTTTATTCTTTTTGACGTGTTTGTTTCTCAGATGAGTCGAGTTGTGATGTTTACAGGAAACAGTGAACTACTGTTGTGTTGTTGTGTTGTGGCCGTCTGTCACATGGTAACGTGACCTGCTGAGCTGTTCGTGCTCATCGCTCTGTAGATCAAAGTGTTTGTGTGCAGGCGCAAAGTGTTTGATTACAAAGTTACACCGCCAACTACTGGCCGGGCGTGCACACTGCGCCTGATCGCGTTTTCTGGCGTTTTTGCAGATTTGTGTAGGCGAGGATTGACGATGTCGTCTGAACAGGACGCACAGGAAAAGCCAAACCGTTTTCAGCAGGACCGTTGTGTAAACGTGGCCTGAGACAAAGAACACACACACACACACACACACACACACGCACACACACACACACAGTTGGGTTTTCTCAGATCCCGTCCTGATTAATCCCTCAATGTGACAGTTTCAGTGTCTCAGCATGCCTTTCTCAACATGTCACAACACACACACACACACACACACACACACACACACACACACACACACACACACACCTTATCTGTGTAATCTGTCTGAGAAAATAGCGACACAGCAGATGATGACATCACCGCATCCAGTAAATGTGTGCTTCATGGGAACTTTTCCTCGGTGTTGTGAGCAGGTCACTCCACTGGGACGTCACACTTCTATAAACTACATTTACTTAAAGATACAAGTCGTTAAATTACTTTATATTTTCCATTTTTGTCTGAGTAACAACTGTAATAACAACCACCGAAGGAGAAGAAGCTTTTCTTCTGCAGTAACAGAACGTTTCACCTGTAAACCAACCTTATATTATCAATATTACATCATTATACATCCTCCTGGCTCTCCACTGGACGTCTCCTGAGATGTTTCTGCTCAGTGAGAAGCCATTTTTGGGGCCATTAAAGGAGAGGAGTTATATTTCATTTTGATTTTAGCACTGCTTGAATCTGAGCGTCCTTTGACCTTCGCCTGCTTTCGCTTCACTCCTGACTGGAGTCACACATCGTCATGGATGAACCTCCTGAACATCAGAGTGCTTCACGTTGTTTCCAACCAGCAGACAATCGACTGAAGCGTCCTTCACAGTCAGTGTGATCAACCCTTCTGTGGATGATATGAGCAAACAAATAAAATCTGTACTGAATGTGAAAGTTTCCTCGTTGTGTTAAAAGAACATAATCTCAGTGTCAGACGCAGGATTGTGATGTTTAACAGACCGTGTTGGTTGTTGTCACCTTCCTTCGCCCGCTCTGTTGAATCAGGATTAAAGACGACGGTTCTTCCTGTTTCAGCTGCTTTACCTGTCGTGTGTTTGCAGGTGGAATCAGGTTAATCGACTGAGAGCTTTCAGTGGAAAATAATGGACGGGGGGAGGAGAGGAGCCCAGAAACACAGGAACTGAAAAAGAGGTAGAAAACAAAACAATGAACCCCCCCGGCTGCTGCTGCAGGCTGCCATGTTTCAGACTGTTTCCTGGAGAAAACGATGTGATTTCAAACTAATTACAAGAAAAAATAAAGACCTTCGTCGTGTCACACGGAGACTCTTTCAGTAAAAGCACATCAAGTCTGCTGAACGAGCAGAAATCAGAAACAATGGAACATAAATGAAGAATGAAGTCAGTCGTTAATATTGAATGAGTGAATATTTACAGGAGAAAGTCTTTAACTTCTCCCCGACCAGCTGCTCAGCCTCACTTTCCTGTGAGCTGCTCTTCATCCGACGCTCAGTTCAAGGACAGATAAACCTGAAGACACTGAGAGGAAGAGGAGGAGGAGAGGAGGAGGAGAGGAGAGGAGGAGGAGGAGGAGGAGAGGAGGAGGAGGAGGAGAGGAGGAGGAGGAGGAGGAGAGGAGGAGGAGGAGGAGGAGGAGAGAGTGAACTAATGAGTCCAGATGGATTAACAACACGTTGATTTGAGGATGAGGATTAAACACACTGTGTCCTCAGGCTGATACTGTCTGTTCTTTATCATGTAAATTAAAATCAAATCCACGTTTCCTTTATTGTGTTTTAACACTTCAGTTCTTTAAGACAAGAAATCAGCGAACATACTGAAAGGGGCTCAGGTACTTTACAGAACATGGTGCAAATAAGTATGAGGACTAAGTGGAGGGCAGTGGATCTGTCACTGTGGCTCTGATGGTTCTGAGAGCAGACTGGTGAGGGTCCAGACTGGCAGGGACGTTGTCTTCATCAGGAGGCTTCACCTCCATCCTGATGAACTGCTTTGAGAAACTGGTTCTCACATCAGAGACAACATGGCCGCCAGTCTGGACCCTCATCAGTCTGCTTTCAGAACCAACAGATCCACAGGGACGGATCCACTGCCCTCCACTCAGTCGTCACTCATCTGTTTGCACAAACTCCAACTCGACTGTGAGCGTTTATGTTCCCTTCTACGTCTACTTCACTACATGCATGTGCTAATGATGAAGCTGCGTACAGCTGTCTTTAATATCAGGGTCCTTCTATGAGCCCGCAGGTTTTTGTTTATCATCCCACCGTGCACGTTAACTTGTGAATGTTTTCTCTTTTATTCACTTCGTGCACGAAAAAAAGATCCAAATAATACAAAATATAATCATAAGACATTTTTATTGTTATTTCTTTCTTTGTCAGAGTTAAATAAAGTTATTAAGCTGAGCTCCACCTCCACCAGCGGCAACATTAAAGGAGCAGGTCACAGTTTCTCCTCCCTCTGTTCTGCAGGCAGGCAGCGCCCCCTGCTGGCTGCAGCCCGTCAGCAACACACACACTCAGGACAAGAACAGTTTACATTAAGCTCCTGATGTTACACACACACACACACACACACACACACACATCTGGCTTCAATGTGTTTATAACATTTTATGTGTTTGAATCTAATTAAAAGTGGAAATGAGACAAGTTCAGTTCAGCTCGATGGTTTGTTGTGTTTGTCTCCACACTATTCATATACACACTGTACACAATACACACACAGTCTGTGTACTTATATACAGTGTGTATACTTATATACAGTCTATGGGATGTTCTTACAAAATGTCCGCCCCCGGAGAGTTCATTACTTTGAGGTCATCTAATGAACTGTCTGTAAATGTCCCAATTAAACCTCAATGAAACCTGAGCTGATGATGTCAGACCTGCAGCTCCAGGACCTTCGTCACCATCAGTGGACGCAGCAGGGAGGCGACTGTAAATGTATGTAATGTAAATGTAAATAAATGTATTTTACTTAAGTTAAGGAATGTTTCAGTGAAGAAATCCTGGGAATTCTGGGAAATTTCAGGGCTAAATGGTTTGTGGCATTGAGTGTGTGGAGGCTCAACAGCTCTATTCTGCCCCCTGGTGACTCATCTCATCACTGCAGATAAAACAATTGATGAAATGACAGATTTAAATTTAAATCTGTTTCTTTTATTTTGTGCTGAATTAACTGTGAGCAGCTCCTGTTTGCAGTGAACTCATACATGTACAGACAACTGTCACTGGATTACTGCGATACTGAAGGAAACTTAAAAACGTGAAGATTCTCAGGGGAGTTCTGACCTGTGTTTATCTCTGACTTCTAAGTGGTTTTATGGACGTTTATTGTGCGTGGACATCAGAGGTGATGACATCATCAGGAGGTGGACGTCACACTGAATCTAAACGTACATGTGTCATGTCTGTTTGAAAACATCGACGTCTGTCAGCTGCATAGAAAACTCTGACTTTATCACTTTGCCAGACATGGAGCGAAATCTGGACGATCTAATATTAATCAACATTAATGAGGTGATAACACAAACTGTCTCCATCAGTGAATCAACAAGCTGCTCTCAGAGGAAAATAAGGTCCCAGAACACTGAAGCCAGAGAGGTGGCAGGGTCCGCCACATGTAAACAAAGTATGAACTGTGTTGTCCTTTAAGGTCAGTGTGTTTGTTCAGTCATGAAAACAAAGAGTTTAACTGAAGATCTCATTAACATCTCCTCATTAAAACTACACAGTTCTGCTGACACGGTTTAATAATCTGTTGTTTTATTATAAAATATATCAAAATGAAGTCTCAGGTGATTTTCAGGTGTTTGTTTGAGACCGATCCAGAAACTGACCCGGTCCAGTTCTGCTCCTTCACAGCTGATGAGCTCAATGAACACAAACTGTTACTGTGATTAAAGTTACTGACAGCAGCTCATAGTGTCTCCCCCCCTCCCCCCCTCCCCCTATCTCTCCCCCCTCTCCCCCTCCCTCTCTCTCCCTCTCTCTCTCTCCCCCCTCTCCCTCTCTCTCTCCCCCTCTCTCTCCCCCCTTTCTCTCTCCCTCCCCTCTCTGTCTCTCCCCCCTCTCCCTCTCTCTCTCCCCCCTTTCTCTCTCTCCCCCCTTTCTCTCTCTCTCTGTCTCTCCCCCTCCCTCTATCTCTCCTCTCTCTCCCCCCTCTCCCCCCCCTCTATCTCTCTCTCTCTCCCTCTATCTCCTCTCTCTCTCCCCCCTTTCTCTCTCTCTCCCCCTCTCCCCCTCCCTCTATCTCTCTCTCTCTCCCTCTATCTCCTCTCTCTCTCCCCCTCTCCCCTCCTCCCTCTATCTCTCCCCCTCTCCCCCTCTCCCCCTCCCTCTATCTCTCCTCTCTCCCCCCCTCCCTCTATCTCCCCTCTCCCTCCCCCCTCTCTCTCTCCCCCCTCTCCCTCTCTCTCTCCCCCTCTCTCTCCCCCCTTTCTCTCTCCCTCCCCTCTCTGTCTCTCCCCCCTCTCTCTCTCTCTCTCCCTCTCTCTCTCTCTCTCCCTCTCTCTCTCTCTCCCTCTCTCTCCCCCTCCCTCTCCCCCCTCTCTCCCTCCCTCTCCCTCTCCTCTCTCCCCCCCTCTCTCTGTCTCCCCCTCTCTCCCCCCCTCTCCCCCCCCTCTCTCTCCCTCTCTGTCTCTCCCCTCTCTCTCTCTCTCCCCCTCTCCCCCTCTCTCTCTCTCCCCCCTCTCTCTGTCTCCCCCCTCTCTCCCCCCCTCCCTCTCTCTCTCTCTCTCTCTCTCTCCCCCCTCTCTCTCCCCCTCCCTCTCCCCCCCTCTCTCTGTCTCCCCCCTCGACCCCCCTCTCCCTGTGGGCGTGGCCTCCTGCAGGTCACGTGGTCTCGGTCTTTGTTGATGTGAAGAACAGGAGGACAAAAAAAAAAAAAAAAAAGTCCCGGTCCGACCGAGCGACCTACCGCATCCACCCGAGCATCCACCGCGGCGCACACTCGCTCCTCTTCGGCCTGGATGCTGCTGAAGCCCGCTCGGATCTCCACCTGGATCTTTGTTTCTCTCCGCGGCGATCCGCGGTTCTCCCCGCCGGTTTGAGAGCGAGGCAGCGGGGCTGGGGGATGGAGGCTGAGTCCGGGCTGTGAGCAGACTGCTTTCAGGGGGAGGTGGAGGTGTGGGGGTCGGTGTGAGTGTGTGTGTGTGTGTGTGTGTGTGTGTGGAGCCCCAGGCCCTGCTCTGCTTTGTTATCCGGGGCTTCGGGTAGCAGCTCCTCCCGGCTGCTCGTCGTGTTTTCAGCCGTTTTCTGTGCGGGTCTGGATGAAGGACTCCTCCTGAGGAGCTGCGGGACTGTGCGGACCCTCATGGACAACCGTCGGACCTGAAGCTGCTTCGGTCCGCTCCAGTCTGCGGAGGGTTTTTGTCTCCTGAAGGACACAATCAGTGTCTGTCTCTCCATCCCGTCCCTCCTCTCCTCCGTGTCTTTGTGTTGCTCTGTCACACACCCTGTCCACACCTCCTCCCTGCCTCCATCATGGCTCCAGCGTGCCGGTCCTCCTGCTCCTGCTGCCTGCTGCTCCTGCTGCTCCTCCCCGCCGTCCTCAGCTCGTTCCCCCGCGGAGGAGGCGGCAGCAGTGCGGACTGCGGCCCCGGGAAGGCCGCCGACTGCCCAGGTGAGAGGCCGCCGTGCTGTTCAGTTCACCTTCAGGTGGGGGGGGTGGAGGTCAGAGGTCACAGTCATCTTTATGTGTTTGACCCCCTCTGCTGTGTCTCTGTTGTCATGACGACCACAGTGTCCCTCCCCAAGGATAACAGAGTGATTGATACCCTCCATCAGATCAGAGCCGTCGTCATGACAACAGAGACAGCACCTGTACAGATCAGATCTGTGTGTGTGTGTGTGTGTGTGTGTGTGTGTGTGTGTGTGTGTGTGTTGACCACTCCTCACTTTAGCTGGGCTCTATTTCGGGGTTAATTACAGGGCGGAGGAACAGGGCGAGGTTTAATGAAGGAGTACCCACAGACTGTGTGTGTGTGTGTGTGTGTGTGTGTGTGTGTGTGTGTGTACAGATGTATGGATCAAACATCAAACTGGAACCAGATTCACTGGTAAACTTCAGTCAGCCTGATGGTTTCTATCCCACCAGCAGAACCGTCTCTTCAGTCTCAGAGCAGATGAAGCTGCAGGAGGGCGACTGCTTCAAATCGTCTTATTTAACTTGCAGGATGTTGAGTCGGTGACTCCCAGAGACCGGTCGGTGCCAAACACACCGTATATATTGATATCATGATACAAGACAGACGAGTTTTAAAGGAGCAATCTGTAGAATACGACCTGAGTTTTAGTTAAAGACATTAAAACTGAACAGTGTTGACGTCTGAGACGTCTACTGGAGTTAGCATGCTAACCAGCTAGCCCCCGGCCCGGCCCGTCTCCTCATTTCTGAGAAAACAGTCAGAATTCAGACTTAAAACTCAGAAACTAAATCAAACTCAACAAAACAGTCTTGGTTTGTCTTTTCAGTCACCTCTGGTGTGTAGGGACTCTGATTATCAGGTTCATAGTATCTGTGATTTTCTGTCAGAGTGCAGTTAAAATAAATTATTTTAAAAATGTGCTACCTTCACCTAGATTTATTATTTTTACTGCTCATGAATATCAGTCCCAACGATCAATTATCAGTCGTCTTCATCTGTAATAATCCGTCGACCTGGTTCGATCCAGATAAACCTCAGTCCACAGAGCGAGATGAGGAGTTAAATGTGATGTTTTGTTGCAGATTAAACAACCAAACGTGTAGAAATCAGAGCTGAAAGGAAATTTTCGAGCAGAATTTAAAAACAATTTAAAACTATTTTAGGAGCTAAGTAATTTATCAAGTTAGGGCGGCAGGAAGTCGTAAAAAACAACTCATAATGCTTTTATTTTGACATGACTCTGATTAGAGGAGGATCATTTCACATCAGAAATACATTTTTTAAAACATTTTCCCACAATTTTAGACATTTCATAAACAATTAGAGAAAAAGTAATTAGTTATTTCAGAAATTAAATTTAATTGTTCATTGAAAAACCACAAAAATTCAGAAATCCCAGGAAACAGAAACCAAATGAATCCAAAAATATTTAAATTCATATATATATTTTAATTAATCCTTTTCTTGATCAAAATGATGAATTAGTCTTCAGAGCAGAAGAAGAAGAGTTTAAATGTGGATTAACAAACGCTCCTGTTCGTTCACTGCAGTGAGGAGATTATTAAACCTTCAGCAGGAGTCAGACGTGTCGACACGCTGTTGGTTTGAGTCTGAAACATGAAACAACAGCAGATTTAGACAGATTTAGTTTTAAACCTCTTCCATCACCCATCTTTTTCTTTTTATCATCTCTGATCTAAATCTAGAAGTCTGGCACTAAAATACCTCGCTGATCAGGAAACACTGACGTTCTTCAGTCTGACTGAGAGTTTGTTTTTTAGGATCTGAAGGAAGAAATGTTTGATTTCTATTTCCAGAAGATCTGAAGTCTTTGAATCAGGAACCGTCTGTCTGTGTTCGAGTCTCCAGCTCGTTCAGACGTCTGAAACAGAGAAATGTGTTAATGAGAACAATGAACAGTGTGTGTGTGTGTGTGTGTGTGTGTGTGTGTGTGTGTGTGTGTGTGTGTGTGTGTGTGTGTGTGTGAGAGAGCAGCACACTGGCAGATTCGATGTTTGTGATCTGAGAGAGATCGAAGTGTTTTCTTGATGTTTCAGTGGATGAAGATCTTTACAGAAACAGACTCTGGTGAAAGTAGAAGTACAGCTTCTTTACTCCAGTCAAAGTAATCGAGTACAGGCTCTGACATGTACTCAGAGTATCAGAGTAAAAAGTCTCCCTCTGAAGGACATTTGTGGTCAAAGCTAACTGAAGCTCACGTCATATTAATATAATTCAAAGACTATTAAAGTTAAAGGTAGAGTCAGTAAGATTTGTCCCAGCTGTTCCTGAACGCACCACAAAGATAGTTGATAGTTGAGTCTCATTCCCAGGACGTCAAATAGCCACATGTTGGGTTGGTAAAGCGTCCCGAGCAGCAACAAAGAGAGAAAATAAGAAACTCTCTGCAGATACGAGACACTAACACGCCTTTTCTCCCCATTCAGCCTCCCTCTCTGTCTGTTCACGTCTTTTACGTCTTTGTCTCGTCTCGCTGCGTCTGCGACCTGATGATCGATGATTACTTATAAAGATTATTTGAATGTTTTTCACTGAACAAAGATGTTTGTTCTCTCTGTGAAGCTATAAAATATTTGTCTCCAAACAAAATGTAAAGTTAAAGTGACTCCTGGATGTTTTAGTGACATTATCAGGATAAAATGTAAAATCTTGTGTTTCTGTGGCTCTAGTTGTTGCTGTGCGTCCTGTATCGTTGGCTCTTTAGGAAATAATTCATTAAAGTCACAGAGGACGCTAACGAGTGGACTGTTGGACAGGAGACATTAAAATGTCCTCTAACTCCTCATCAACGCTCGGACTGGACGACAAAATCAAAATCAAGTCTATTTCTGAACAAACTCCTCGATATCGATCCAAATATCTTCAGTAATGTGGATGTGAGGACTGAATGTGTGACGAGCGCGAGAACAGTTTAAAGTCAGGACTTCACTTCTTCCTGTCGAGGATGAAAAGAGGAAAACAAGCAGAGATAATGAAGTCGGTCGAGCGAGAGAGGGCGAGCGACATAGAGACACAGAGAGAGAGAGAGAGAGGTTAGTCAGTGTTCGCCTCAGTGATCGTCTCCGTCAGTCTGAGGCCTCAGATCAGCTGCAGTCGCCTCGCTGCTTCAGATAAACTGAACATTTCAGTCATCAGAATCAAACCTGTGACGGCTTCACAGTCTCGCGTTGGTTCTTTACTTCTGACCCGACTGTGAGACGACGTTGTGCAGCAGCGTCACAGGTCACCGACTCATCGGAGGTTTGAATCAGTGACCGGATCGCTTCCTGAACTTTCTCACACTGGGAGCCGCTCGGAGAGGTTTGATGGACCGGAGGTTGTGTCAGAGCGACTGACCGAGGCTGATGTGAAACTCTTGAGTCAGTTCTGGTTCAGACGCAGAGACTCGAACACAACGGAGCTGAAAGAGCTTTGAGTTTACCAGGAGAGGCAGCTGCACCCACAACATCCCTTCATACCGTTTCCCACCAGCACGAGTCAAACTGAGCCGATTTGCTTTCCCATCACCAGTTTTACTGCGACGAGCCGAGCCGAGCCGGGCGGTGACATCTCGACTGCAGCCGACCCGGAACAAACATCGATACTGACCTCACGTCTGTGCACAGAGAGAAAGAGGTTTTAAAGTCGGTGTTCAGCTCTCAGCACGTCTGCAGCTTCTGGCTGAACCTCTTTAGTTTCTCTCGTCCTGTTTGTTTCACACATCTGCTGAGTTTCACTGTTTCATGTGTTCACCTTCAGCCGGGTCATGTTCAGTTCCTGCTGCTGAAAACACAACGTTTCCTGTGAGGCTGCTTCAAAATAAAAGCTTCTAAATGACTTATTTTGAAGAAGTTACAGGAAATGAAACCTGTTTGTAGCTGAATTAGCGGAGCTGCTTTGTTAGCGGTGACGCTTCGATAGCACTGTGCGGATCGAGACGAGCAACAGGTAACAGCTGTGGTGGTACCGAGCAGAACCAGGCCGCCAGCTGTGATGGATGAACAGTGTTAATGTTAATAATTCATCTCGTCAGACTTTTAGCTCTGCACTCACGTCCCAACACACAGTGTTGAACCAGTCAGCAGCTCCAGGCGTGGCTCAGGTTGTGTTGTGTGTCGCTGTGTTCAGACTGAAGCTTTAACTCCCACCGAGCCTCCATGACGGCTCTCTGCAGACCTGTCCGACTGTAAACAAGCCGTAATTGGCCGGTGATGCAACCAATGGCTGTCAGATGAGACGTTAGTAACTATAGCGACCAGAGATTGTTGAAGAGCTGTGACTTGTGTGTCAGGTGGAGGTTTGTGTGTCTGCAGACTGATGATGGAGGTTTAAAGGACTGTTCCACTCTTCTATTAACAGTTAGTGATTCATCACTTACAGATGAATCACTGTTAAGAGTTTAATCGAGCATAAATACTTCAAAACATATTTTATTACAAATTACAAATACTTGCTTATTAAATATATTAAAAAATAAAAATAATAATAATCAAATTCAAGTCATTTGTAGTTTAAAAAGTAAAAATCTTGTCACGTAAACTGATATTAGTGCACTTCATCCAGGTAGTCGCGTCAGTGTGAGTCGGATGTTGTCGGGCAGAGACAGACGAGGCTGCACTTAAAATGAAATCAATATTTTGTGTTTTTAAGTTGATCGTTTGTGTAACTTCATCTGTTGTTTAACCTCCTGATGGAGCCGACATCTGTCATGTCCAGGTTAAAACTGTTTTTAACGGAACAAGTCCGACATATTTCATGTGTTATTATAATTATAATAACTGTATTTGTAAAGCACTTTTTAAAACGCACAGTTACAGAGTGAAACCAGCGTAGATCCGTACAGACACGTTCAACACAAACACGCTGTGAACGGAGGCGACGCTGCGAGCATCAAAGAAACGCTCACCTGTAGAAATGAGTTTCAGCTGTTCAGACTCTGAAGGTCTGACAGACTGATGGAGGTCTGACCCAAAGTTCTGGTGCCAGAAGCAGATCAGCTCTGGATCTGAGACGTGGGGGAACAGATAACAGGCTGTGATCAGATGAGCGGCGAGGACGACCAGCAGAATATGGGCTCAGTAGTTCTGTTGTGTGCGCAGGTGCCGGACCACCCGGAGCTCTGTGTGTGATTAACAACATTTAGAGACGAGTTGAAGTCGAGCTGATGAGGACTGAGTGAAGAGTTACAGGAGTCTAAAGAGAACAGATTAAAGTGTGTAGTCAGACTTCGATGTGTTTCATTAATCATTAACTAATTAACTGATCGATTGTATCAATTAAAGAAGCTGCTTGAATTTGCGTCCCTTCTGTCGGATCGTCTCCAGTTGAAGCGTCTCGTTCAGCAGCGATGAGTCCGACCCTGGGAACACGGTGTTTCTGTTATTTTGTCCACCCCCTCATCAGGTTCTGTGTGTCAGCAGGTTGTTCTGGTTGGCTCAGCACACTGAGGTATTCACTAATGACAGGGGAGGCCGGGGTCACGACCCCTGTAATTACTAGCTCTAATTGGCTAGCCCGCGGGGCTGCCGACCAATCAGCTGCCATCAGGAAATTACTACCCTGGATAACAGAGTGTGTGTGTGTGTGTGTGTGTGTGTGTGTGTGTGTGTTTCCCACAGTGTTTCATGTGGTCTGTGTGTTGGTTCATTAAAGGTGCAGTCTGTAAGAATTAGCCACCTGTTAATTTCATACTGAAAACAAACAGCAGCATGTACAAATACAGAAAATGGCCGCTGCTCCGCTCTGTAGACGCAGCGGTGCTAACTGAACACATCGCATTTCCTGTGACGAGTCTACTTCAAAATAAAAGTCAACAAAAAATATAGAATCTTGTTTAACTTCGAGGTTTGGATTTGAATGTGTTGTTGAAATTAATGTGAAGCAACAACAAAAAATGATTAAATAGAAAGTAACTGACAGCAGATTTTACAGCCTTTGACGGACGCAAAAAACCTGTTCAGAGTTTCGGAGCGTAAACGTGATTAACACTGTCGTAACCGAAGAGTTTCTTCTCGGGTTCGATTCAGCGAGCGCTCCTCTGACGACCGGAGGAAACGCTGTGATTAATGTCTGACCTGCAGCACGATGAGCCGTTGTTTGGGATTATAATCCCTCCAGGAGGCTTTGTGTAATCCAACATGGACGCTGGTGTTACTCTGACAAAAAATAAACATGAATGCACGTTTTCTTCTTCTCATCCGTCTCTTATTTACAGCAAAACAATGTTTTAAGTCGTGATGAAAGTTAAAATCAGCCGTGTTCACTCTCTCGATGAAAATATCGATATTTGTCTCCGGTGTATCGATAACGTATCACAAGAGGAAGTAATACGACGTGTTGGTGGTTTGAGTCCTGTCGGTGTCCTCAGAAGATGAATCATGACAGGACCTCGTCCCCATCAGGCTCGGCTTCAGTTTAAACATTGTGACATCACGACTTGATTATGATTCTTAATGAGAAACACCTGAATCAACAATAATCAACGTGTTTTTGTTGTTTTTCATTTCCCAGATCTGTCGGAGAAGAAGAGCGACCTGCGTGTGTGTGACGCCGGCACGTGTCGCTTCGGAGGAACCTGCCGCGAGAACGGAGCCGACATCAAGTGTGTGTGCCAGTTCCACGTGAGTCACGCACACACACACACACACACACACACACACACACACACACACACACACTGTTCTGACTGCTGTTGTTGTTGTTGTGGTGATGTCATCTCACATCACACTGAGAGACTGAACCTGAGTCACTCTGAGCTCTGATCGACCTTCTGATCCTTCAGGAGAAATTACTGTAAAATACCACACGTGTTACAAGTGTTATCGATGTTTCACTCTCTGCTACCACTGCATCCACATCACAACATTGCTGTTGTTAGCTAATGCTAATGCTAACGTCGTTCCAGACTCGAGCTTTAACAAAAGCTTATCTGCTATAAAATCTGTCTTTGGCTTGTTTTGGACCGAGATGCTCCGTTTAAAGCGTTCGTAGCGCCCCGACACACCGGGCCGACGGTCGGCCAGTGGTGAAGGTCCGTGGCCCGAGTTGTTGGGTGGTGAAGTGACTTTATCAGTGAGAGAGGTGTGAAGAAACGCTGCGTCATCGTCCTCTCATGCAGGCGCAGATCGCACTTTGTGGTGCGTTCAATGTGCAGCTTTTTGGTCGAGACACGACGTGAGGCGACGCGACAGTCGGTGTATCTGGACCGTTAGCTCGGTTGTTTAGTCTGCAGCTGAAATCATCACAGTGTGGATGAAGTGACATCTTGTTAATCACCATGAATTCACTGTGTCTCAGTGTCATAAGAAGTACGTCCCCGTGTGCGGCTCGAACGGAGACACGTACCAGAACGAGTGTTTCCTGAGGAGAGCCGCCTGCAAGAAACAGAGAGCCATCAGCATCCTGTCAGAGGGCCCCTGTTACCACGGTAACACACACACACACACACACACACACACGCACACACACACACACACACGTCGGGCTGGTGGACAGTTTCTGCAGATTTCAGAGTTTTTAATCTGGTTTAACATCATAACGTCTCTGTGTTTCTGTCAGACGGCGGCTCAGGATCTGGAGACGGAGGTAAATGACTTCATTTGTGGCTTTTAAACACAACATTTAGACCCCGACTACCAACAACAACAACAATAATAATAATAATAATAATAATAATAAATGTTGTCGTGATGTTTGTGTCCGTGCAGACGATGAAGGTTCTGGTCGCGGTAAAAAGGCCTCGAAATGTGGAAACTGCAAGTTTGGAGCCGAGTGTGACGAAGACTCAGAGGACGTGCTGTGAGTACACACACACACACACACACACACACACACACACACACACACACACACACACACACACATGCACTGACACACAAACACACACACAAACACAGACACACACACACACACAGATACAGACACACACACAGAGACACACACACACACACACACACAGACACAGACACACACACATGCATAAAGTGTAAAATATATATACATGTAAGGAGTAAAAAGTGTATCCTTCAAAATAAAAGTCTAATTCACATCAGACTTGTCAGGAATTTAACTGATAACTGTCACACAAATAAGAGTGTTAACGTGTGTGTGTGTGTGTGTGTGTGTGTGTGTGTCCAGCTGCATGTGTAACATCGTGTGTAACGGCCACAACGACAACCCGGTGTGCGGCAGCGACGGCGTCACCTACGAAACGCCGTGTCACGTCCGAGAGGCGTCGTGTCTCAAACAGCTGAAGATCGACATCAAACACGTGGGCCGTTGCCAAGGTAACCAGGAGACACAACACAAACACACCTGAGTGATGTCAGCGAGCGTCGAGGGCGAGAGGGGGAGGAAGAGGAGAGATGGAGGAAGTAGAGGAGAGATGATAGAAAAAAAAGAAAAGGAGGTGAGATGGAGGAGGACAAGGAGAGAAGAGGAAGAGAGGAGGAGATAAGGAATGAGGAGAGGAAGAGGAAATGGAGTAGAGGATGGACGAGGAGGAGGAAGAGGAGAAGGAGAGAGGAGATTCTAGAAAATTAAGAAAAGAAGTGAAATAAAGGAGAGGAGGTGAGGAGTAAGGAAAAAGAAAGAAAGGGTGGAGGAAAGGCATAAAAAGAAAGAAGGAGGAGGAGGAGAGGACAGACGAGGAGGAGGAAGAGGAGGATATAATATGTGGAGGAAGAGGTCGATGAGGAAAGAAGGGATGAAGAATAAAAGGAGAAGATGGAGGATGTGAGGAGACTGTTTCAGCTCATCTATATTAAATGATGCCATGACCCCGATACACACACACACACACACACACACACACACACACACACACACACACACGGCTGACTGAACGACCAGCTGCTCACATGTTACCACGACGACCTCCTGCTCTTCATTTCTCATCTTCCTCTTTGTTCTGTCGTTTCCTGCCTCCTCCTCCTCCTCCTCCTCCTCCTCCTCCTCCTCTTCTTCTTCGTTGGTGCTTCTGTCTCTCCTCTGTGGTCGACTCTTCTTCTTCTTCTTCTCTCTCTGGTCTCGTCTGTGGAGCTCTGATCACTTTCATCCTCCCTGAGAGAAAAATCAATAACAGTGATGTGAGTCCACGAGGAGATCACGAGTCAAACAGGCCTTCAGCTGTTTCTACAGCTCTGAGGATGAATATTGATCAGAAACGTATCAATGGATATGTAGTAACAAAGCTAAATGTTAGCATCGTGGCTTCAGCTAGCAGCCGAACAAACAAGCGTAAGAATCTAAATTTAAACCCGGCGTCATCACTTTGTGTGGCAGAAGTCAGCGTGTTCACCCGGGTTTAAATACAGAGCTTTATTTTCTCGTGCCGTGTTTCTCGGATCAGTTCAGGTTCTGTAGAAAGGATGTCGGTTCTGAAGCGTCTCAGGTCCGAGTGTTTAAGAGAGCGAGAGAGAGAAACGTCTCCGCCATCATTAGTTCATTAGGACATTTCTGCTGACGAGGCATCGCCCTGAAGCAAGAAGGGTGTGTGTGTGTGTGTGTGTGTGTGTGTGTGTGTGTGGCTGACCTGTTTCTCTACTGTCTGTCCACATCACATTAATGGATGATGATGATGATGATGATGTGAAGACTTACAGTTCGTCCTGACGGTGGCGCTAAACAAAATGTCCGGAGCTCATTTAAATCATAAACACACATGGAAACAAACACGTCTTCTTCTTCTGTGGTTTCAGATAAAAGTAGGAAGGACGACAGCATCAAGACCAAACCAGACATCTACGGTAAGACCGCCCCCTGCAGTCCAACGCTCTGCCTCTCAGCCAATCAGAAACCAGAGTTTTACCTTCTTTCTTTCTTTCAGCTGTGTCCAAACCTGGTGAGGGGGAGGGCTTTGTGGACAGCCCCGCCCCCTGTCCTGACGACTACGCCCAGTTCTGTGCACACGGAGACTGTGAGATGAGACACAACCTGGCAACCTGCAGGTAACGTCTGCCTGTCTGTCTGTGTGTGTGTGTGTGTGTGTGTGTGTGTGTGTCTGTGTGTGTGTGTGTGTCTGTCTGTGTGTCAGTGTGTCAGTGTGTGTGTGTGTGTGTGTGTGTGTGTGTGTGTGTGTGTGTGTGTGTCTGTGTCAACAGTGACCAAAACATTTAGAAAGTTTTTAAAACGTAATGGTGGGTTGCGGCTCAGTGAAACATGTTGATGAGCTTGTGTGTGTGCGTGTGTGTGTCTCAGGTGTGAGGCGGCGTACGGCGGTCCGCAGTGCGACCAGCTGCTGGACTTTAACATCCTGTACGTGGTGCCCAGCGGTCAGAAGCTGCACTACGTCCTCATCGCCGCCATCATCGGAGCCGTTCAGATCGCCGTCATCGTGGCCGTGGTCATGTGCTTCACCAGGTACTCGCACCACGCCCGCTCACACCACATGTAACAGCAGCAGTGCTGTCGTCGTGTCGCTGACGTGTACTTCCTGTCGTGTCCCGCAGGCGGTGCAACAAGACGAAGCGAGGCCGGAGACAGAAGCAGCACCTCGGCCACTTCCCGTCAGGAACGTCCTCCAGGATGATGTAGCTCCGCCTCCTCTTCTTCTCATGTTTTTATGAAAAGTCTAAATTTTTCGTACCACAGACAGACTGATTTTTGATATCTCGACTTTTTGGTGCCTCTTTTTTTCCCCTTTTTTAAAATAATTTTTGGATTTCTTCAGGGGCCTTATTTTTCAGATTTTCTCCTCCATGTTGTTTTTCCGTCTCTTCGCCGTCTGCAGAGGATTTGAGACGTCGTGTTTGTCGTGATGCTGCCGTCCTCTCAGACTCTGAAAACAGACTCCGGAAGGAAACTTTATTTATCTGATTGTATTCTCATGTTGGACCGTCCACACAAACTGCAAACACACAGATTGTCTCGTTGGTTTGAACCCTGTGAGACAAGATCGATGCTGGTTTTGTTTTGTTTTACTTTAAAGGAATATTGACAGATATTTAACCCTGTTTATGTGACGTAAAGGTCCGGATCATGGAAGTAAAAACTATTGAACCTGCTGAGCGTCGACATTTAAATACCGCCGGGTTTATGGAACCGAGATATTTCACTTTGTAAACCATCGAGCTGGATGTTTCATAAAGATCCACAAAACTAAAGTCACCTTCATGAAGCTCATGAAGCTCATGAAGCTCATGAGATGGGACTGATTAGATTCTACTACAAAGTATTTGGGCCACAATGAGGGAAAACAAAACTGAAAATTGAGAATATAGACGTAATATTTTAAGAATAAAATCATAAGTTTAGAAGGAAAATGTTAAAGGTTAAAAAAGTTGTAATTAATTGAGAAAAGTCTAAAAAATGATGAGGATAAAGTCTTTTTTCAAGAAAATAAGACATCACGTTAAAATTTCGAGAGGGAAATTAGAGAAGAGACGTAATTTAATGAGAAAAGTCATAAATCATGATAAAATCAAAATGTTTCAAGAACAAAGACAGAATATTACAAACATAAAACTAAAGAACACAGAGACTAAAGTTACGACTTTATTCTCCTCGTGCTTCGACGTATCATCTTTAAAATATTAGAGAAACATTTTAGAGGATAAATCTCCCGTCACTCACATGAATGAGGAGGTCGACGCTCCTTCTGGATATTTGTGAGATTTTCCGAGGTGATAACTTCTGATAACTTCTGTGGGATTTAACTGTCGGCTGCAGCAGCGGTTCAACACCAGAGTTTAATATTTAGTTGTTCATGAAACAAAGATTCAACTTTAACGACATTTCCTTTGTTTTATAACTTTTATCAGCACACGTGTGAGCTGACCTATGAAAGGTTGGAGCAGGTAGCGTCCTGCGTGTGGTTGAGGCCGTGACGCTCCAGGGGGCGCTCTGAACCAGACCGCAGGACTATCAGGGACCACTGAGGCCTCCTGGGTGTCGGCTCGTTTTCTGTTTCATCTCGCAGGTTAAAAACTCCGACCGTTTGTTTGACTTTGTGTTTGTTACGATGAGACGCACCTGAAAACCAAAATGCTGTTTTTTCTACTGCTTAAAAAAAGAAAGGTCCACGCCGACATGTACAGGTTGTTGTTCTGTTATTGATTCATTTTCAGCCATTCCAGATTGGACTGGACTCCAATGTGTTTCTGTGTTTTAACGAGCTGATGATAATTTAAAGACGTTTGTTTTTTTGGGGTCGAGTTTCTTCTTTTTCTATTTGATTTGTAACGATGGTACGACGTGTCCGTGTTGGTTGTTTTCTCGTGGTAGAAGGAGTAGATGAATAAACTGGGAGGTTCCTGAAGCGTCGCCGCTCTGAGGTCACATCTCCTCTGACGGTGACGTCGGAGGGAGTCCGGCCTGATTTACTGTAGATGTTGTTACTGCATGAACCAGTGAAGTTGTTGTGTAGACTGTGCTGTAGCTCAACTAGAATTAAATTATGATGTTTGAAACCAGCTTCAATCTGTTCATTTCCCTCATGTGATCATTGTTACAGCTCCAGGACTCATTAACTGTTTTGAATGATGAACTGATGAATTTACTTTCAAGAATATCTGTTGTTTCATCTTCACACTCACTCATTCAAACCTCGTTAATCTCACACCTGAAACACAACAAGCTCCTCGTCACCTTCGTTTGTCTTGACCGGAGCTCCATCGACTGACGGTGTGAACTCGGCCTCATGAGGGCGACAGGTAGGTTTTGTTACCTGCTTTAGCAACATGAAACGTTGACAAGCGCTTCAATCTGACTCTTTAAAGCTGCAGAAGCACCAAACTTCATTCAGAGGATCGTCAGCACAGATGAGTCAAGATTTGAGCAGGAACTTTAAAAATGAGGATCCGTTCATCCACTTCGTGCATCTTGTAGATTGCCCTTAAAAACATCCAGCAGTGTGATTTAAACGCGGTCGCTCGTTCAGTTGGGTTCAACAAAAACTACCAGCAGATTTCCACCAGACTTGGATGGACTTGGTGCTGATCCAGATTAACGGACTGATCCAGGAAGTGTTTCACAACTTTGTGGTGTTTTCTTTAACTTCGTCGAGAATAACGTGTCGATGATGAAAACAATCAGGCATCATGAGGTGGCTGGTTCCTATGAGTGACCAGTGAGTTTAAAACATGGTGAGCAGTTCTAGGTGGGTTTATACGGGGCCTTGGCGGAGGTAGGCGCTCTACTGAGTGCCATAATTTAGAGAAGATAAAGCACAAACCTTTAACATGTCATGAAGGTAAGAGACGCCTTTTATACTCAACAAACATCCGTCACTTCAGTCTGTCCTCCAGCCTGGAAACTGTCTGACGCTGAGTGAAGTTAATGAAAACGGCTGCGTCCAATAATCAGACATTAATAATGTTACAGGTGAGGGTTTGCAGCAGAAGAATAAATATTCAAACGTTACCTGTGACACCTGACGGCAGGTACGCAGCACCTGGTGGTGGATGATGAGATGCAGTTCATCAGATGGCCACTAGATGATGCTGCAAACACAGTTCACATGTTGAGCTCTCAGTTTATAAATTCACTTCAGTCAGAAAGTTGAATATCGTGTCAGTGAGACAAACATTCAGGTGTGTCAGCCAATCACAATCGTCTCTGAGTGTCCTGGTATAGGAAGTACGAGTCCTTAGTATAACTTTGACTCCACCCACCTCGAGTGACAGAGGAGTGTAAACCAAGCGCTCCTGGTGGCTGCAGAAGCGTCCGTGTGTCCTGCAGGGAGGTGGAGTTAAATATAGCAGTGACGACAGGATAATTATAGGCAGCAGCTGGTGGAGGTTTTCAGAGCGGGGAGTCCCCTCGTCCCTCCTTCCTCACCTCCCATTCCTCACACCCTCCGTCTTCTTCTTCATCCTCTTGTCTTCTCTGTGTTGTGGTCGCCGACGGCGGCCCTCCAGAGGTGTCTGATCTCTGAGGGCCCCCTGCGTCACCACAGGACGCCGCTCATGGCTGTAAAAGCTACAGAGCTGTCAGCTGACAGGTGTCCAGATCAAACCTCAGGACTTTTTATGTTCATGTTCACGGACGTTAACGGTTCTCAAGTATATAAAAGTCTCTGGTTTAGAGCGGTGGACAGCAGCCGGTCACAAACATCATTCCTCATGTCTGCAAATATAAAACGAGATGTTGTTCTGAGAATAATCACTTCAAATCAAACAACAGCATCTGGCACCGACCTCGTCACACGTACACGTACCGTTACAGTTTACGTTCAAGCTAAACTGCAGCTACCTTTAGCTAGCTACGGTAACTTAGGCACCATTACCCACAAATTGTTCACTTTATTACGTGTAGAGGACACAGATTATATAAAATGAACCATGACATCACTCACAGGTTTCTGAAGAGCCAACAGTTGGTGGTTCAAACCGTCGGCATCTTGACAGTACGTCGCTCCGCCCAACTCCTGACTGATCAAAAATGGGAGCCAAATGAGGCCAGGTTACTGAAAGACGTCCACCTAGCTGGAAACTACCGAGCTAGCTAAGGCTAGCTTTCCACGTGTTTTAGAGTTCCTCACTCGAGAAAACTTTACTGTACATCAGCCGTACGACAGCGAGTGTGTTTGTGTCTCTGACTGCAGTCAGCACTCACCACAGACTCAGTTTCTCTCTGTTCTCCCGCAGCATCTCTTCTTCTCCATCTCTTCTCTGTACGTTCATGAAGTAAAGAACATTTCCCTCCAATCAGCAGTCGGATAAAGAATGACAGAACATCACCGTGGATGTCGTCGCTGCAGGTTAACGCTAACAGAGTTGCTCGTTAATCCAAAACACTGTCTGTCCCTCCCCTCCCGTCTGTCAGTCCAATAAAGAAAGACATTAAAACTTCTCCACAAACACTTTTACTTTTCTGATTAAGTCCGTGAGGAAAAGTATAAAACAAAATTAGACATTACAGCTTAAAATGAGCGTATTTAAGGTGTGTTTGCTTCGACGGCCGTTGTCTCAGCCTATCACAGTGCGATGTGTTGGTGTCTTGCTCCTCAGCTCCTCCCAGGCTCCGCCCATCTGGCTTAAGTAATCAGCAAAGATGGCAGCGACGGTTAACGTTAGCACGAGGAATTCATTTAGGAAACCTATCTGAGGCCTTGTGATGCCAAAAAAGTCTAAACCTGGAGGGAGGGATTAAGACAGAACAAGTGAAAAGGTGACGGTTGATAGATGGACGGTGGAGGAATAGATGGGAGGGGGTTTCCATCCCTTTTAATACACTCATCTCCCAAAGAGGTGCAGGGAGTCACTTTACCCGGCTGTATTTTTAGCAGCAGAGAACACAGAGAGAAGCCGGATCCATGTCGCTCTTTATCCGTCTCACTCGTTAACACATTCGGTCCGGTCGGATCCAGTTTCAGATTTACATTCTCTGACTGATGGAAGTTTGTGGGAAGTTCAGAAGTCGAACTTACTTCTTGTGAAAACCAAACTGGAATGAGATGAACTTGGAAAAATAATCCGTCCTTGTACTGACGAAACAATATTCAAACTTGATACTTTTACAGCCTCTTTCTCTTTTTAGCCTCCATCCCTCCCTCCTCTCAACTCCTGTCCTCCCTCCCTCCCTCTCGCAGCAGGGTGGAGTCTACCAGTTGATCTGACCACTTTCAGGGTCGACCTCCAGTTTGAGAGGGGTGATCCGGTGCTCCTGTCCTCCTCTTTTCTGTCCTTCTCCCTCCAGAGGAGGTTCCTGTTCCTCCTCCATCGAGCTCCTTGTCTTTCTTCGGATCCTCCGATGCCTCAACGTTCCTCCTGCTCTTTCTCGTGGGTTTGATTTTCACGTTTTTCTTAAAAATTCAAAGAAGTTGACTGAAGCTTTCCTGCCGGAGCTCATCCCGTCCACCTCCTCCTCCTCACCCCTTCTCCCTTCTACTTTTGGATCGCTGACAGTTGATCAACCAGACAACTGAGACAATTCAACAGCAGGTGAAAAAGTGAACCGACAAGCAACAATGACGGACAAACCGGGCATGCCGACGGGTGGCGGAGATGACGCAGGAGGCATCATGGTGTTGTTGGAGCGCGTGGCGGGCCTCATGGACAGCGTCCAGACCACGCAGCAGCGCATGGAGGAGCGTCAGCTGGAGCTGGAGAACACGGTGAAGACCATCCAGACCGACATCATCAAGCTGACCAGCGACCACGCCAACACCAGCTCCACCGTCGACCGTTTGTTGGAGAAGACGCGCAAGGTCAGCCGCCACATCAAGGACGTCAGGGTGCGAGTGGAGAACCAGAACGTCAGGGTGAAGAAGGTGGAGGCCACCCAGGGCGACCTCCTGGCCAAGAACAAGTTCAGGGTGGTCATCTATCAGGTAAGACTCAGATGTTTGGTCCTTAAGCTGCGAGGACAAATCTGTCGGTGGTTTTTGGTCTTTTTGATGTTTCGTAGATATTTTACGACCAGTGAGATTCACCGACCGACTGATCAGGAAGTCTTCTTGTAGACTCTTCTTCTAGTAAAGGTGAAGAGCATCAGACCCACAGCTGATGACTAAATGCACTGAAAGAGGAACTTGTGCGACCTTTGACATGAAGCGTTCTGGTTCTGAGGCCCGCATTGGCGGTACCAGGCTCAGCATCTCTGGCTTACAACGTGACTTCAAACTCTCATTATAATGAGACGGTGGACAAACTGACCCGTGGGACTACAGAAGTCAAAGGGCCGGCTGCTGTTTGACAGATGATGAGTGTAGAGGTGGATGTAGTTGGTCTACAGAGTTGGACGAGGTCTAAAATAGAAGTCACGTTGAACGACTAAATGAGATCCTGCACGACGCCAAAACACAAATCAGAGATTATCAGACGGAGATGTTGCTGTTCAGACATCTGAGCGACGCCGTGAGTTCTCTCAACATGAGCAAACTGAATTCGCCGAAAAACATCTCGGTTCATTCGAGGGGTTGAAATAGCAACAAGCGCACACACACACACACACACACACACACACACACACACACACACACACACACACACACAAGGCTTCATTTTACTTCTTTGGCCTTCACGGCTGGCAGCTGCCGGAGCAGCGATGACCTCGTTATTTTAGCCGTGGATAAACGCCACAGAGCTGCAGCTCACACAGATTTCACTTACTGATAACGTTGTTGATGATTGTTTGACGCTGCAGCTGAAGCGCTGATTTGTTTTTATTTCTCTCTGAGTTTTGCACTTGGAGCTGCTGTCAGGAGGAGTTAACTCTTACATAAGCTGCAGCCGAGAAACCTGATGCTTCTGAACTTTGCTTTCCAAAATGGTTAGATGATCCTGCAGACGCCTGTTTGTGCTCCTTCAGCAAAAAGAGAAATAAAAATAATAGTCAGATTGTTTCGCTTGAATTTTAGCAGCTGTAAATGATTTCACATCCAGTTCTCACCATGTTTCTCATCAGCAGAGACAGCAGCTGACAATGTAGAGTGAAGACGACCGGCAGCTATTTTTGGCTCTGCAGAGGCTGAAATCCAATGAACTGTGCAACTTGTGCTAGCATCAGAATGCTAACATGCTAAATATCAGGATGTTAGCATCACCAGGGGCGTGGCTCAGTTACTGTAACCTGGACAGTGTCGGGTTGCAGTGCGGTCAGTGAGGTCATCTGTGATTGGCTGCAGCTGCGCTGTGGAGTTTCTCCAGGACTCTCGCTGCAACCGGCCACTTCACGACTTCACGACTCAGTGAAAAGACCAGACCAATACTCACATGGGCAGTTTTCACTCCTCTAATTAACCATCCTGACGTTTGTGTCCAAGCTTTAGAAACAAAAGAAGCCGATGAGTTAAACACCCAGGTTTCATTCACTGCAGGAAGCTGAACTCATCGTAACGACGACAGGACAGAAGAAGATGTGACTCATTCTCAACTGGATTCACAAACTTGTCGTCATGTTTTTAGATTCAGGTTCAAACGAAGTCTTGAGTTGAAAATGTGTCCGTGACTTCTGGTTTTTACAGAACATCACTGAGACATCTTTCTCTCCTCTGATTCTGCTCCTGTGACAAAATAAATGTTTACGACAAATATTCAAACTCAGCTTCATCAGAAACCTGTTTCTGACTGACTGAAGCAGAGGTTCAGCCCACATCACCCCGAAGAACCCAACAGAGGGAAAACTGAGCAGCTCCTGAGGAGCAGCGAGCAGCTCTCTGCTGTCGGCCATCTTACATTCTTTACATCTCTGAAGCAGGATTTAATATCAGGAGACACACGAGTCATAAAGCGACGAGGACACTGAGGTCATGACCCCCTCTGGGTCCCTGATATCTTCATATATACACTTTATAATATCTGTCATATCACTGATTGATCAAAAATACACATTTATAGTCAATTAAACTTTAGTTATTAGTTATTTCCTGTTAATAAACTATGAAACACTTCATAAACTATTTATTATCAGTTTATTGAAAGTTGCAGTTGATGTTCTGTGAAGTTCAGTTATCAACATTATTTGATGCCGTCAGAGTTTAAATGATGTTTTTAAGCTTCACAGTTGATTTATGAAGCATTTCATTCAATAGATCAAACTTTATTGATCTTTCAAACAAATTAAAATGTGATGAAAAAAGAATAAACATGTTTGGAGACTGATGCACACCGGTTATAATAAAATGAAGTTAAAAGAATAAAAGATAAAAACAAGAAATAAAAAAGATTAGAGTAATAATCGTAACATTAAAATGTAAATATAGTAACAAGAATAAAGGGTGATGATAAAAACTAAATAAAATAAGTATAAACATTTAAACCATAAAACGTATAAGACTGAATTCAATTGAAATAACTAATAAACTAGAAACTCATCATTTATTAAAGATGGTTATTATAAAGTGTCAGTCAGTTCTTTATAGCAAAGAAATATGTTTTGTTACTTTTCTTCTGTCAGGTCCATTTTTCATCTAGGTTCTGGTGCTGATATTATTTCCTGTGTGATTGCTGGTTCTGTCAGAATGCAGAGAAATGATCAGATTTATATTACAGTGGACGGGTCGGCAGGACCAAGTCAGATCCAAGATCTTCATGTACTTTAATCAAGTGTTAGTTGCAGGTGTGTGACGGGACACTGACACTGAAACTGGATGTTAACAAACAGAATCATCCGGTACGGATCCAGGACCGTGTGTAGGATACTGGGCTGTCCTGTTGGTTCTGTTCTGATGTCGTCCTGACAAACTGAAACCACATGAAGAGAAGCTTCCTGTGTTTCTTCTATCAGAGCTCGTTAAAGCCTCTCAGTGAGAACTAATAAAACTGCAGTGTGTCAGTTAGCAGAGCTGCTACATGCTCCTCTACTGTAAGTGACTGTGCCAGCTGAGCGCTGACGGACCGGGTTATTCTGAGTCTGAACCTGCACCATCTCCTAATATAGCCGTCTTCCTCCTCTCTCTCTGGACGGTCGCTCACGACGAGCTGCTGCTCGAGGTTCATAAATCATCTGGTTAGCCGCTAACAGGCTGCGCTCGCTGTGAGATTTGACGCACTGATGGATGAAATCCTCTCAGCAGAAGTCGAGGTGGTGCGGCACATAACTGTGATGTCATGGGGTCGGAGGGGCTCGTGACCTTTGACCTTCACTCCTCCCTGCTCACAGTTTAACAGAGCTGAAGTCTTTAACTGTCTGAAGCAAAACTGAACCCTTACAGACACTTCTGACTGGAAACGTTTGAGTCAAGTCAGTTTGTCTGTAATCACAGACAAACTTCAGAGTGGATGAACTTATTAAACTCGACGGGTGTTGAGCTGCAGCACTTTGGTATCAGGTGACAGATGTTTGAACAACGCTGAGCTTTTAACAGTAAAGGACGGAAAGTTTGCATCGTCGGTTGTGAGATGAAACAATCTCATGTTTGTGTTTGAAGTAAGGGTCTGCAGTCAGGACGTTGTTAGCCTAGCTTAGCATAAAACAGCTCGCCTGGTTCTGTTAAGTTCTACAGTACACCTCCCAACACTGCTCATCTGTTTCCACTTTAAAGTCCCCGTGTGTCGGATTCGAACATTTACTGACGTCGTCTGTTTCAGATGTGGGAGCGTGAATATCTTTTCATCCATCTCCCTTCAAGCTCACAGCACGTCGAGCATCGTTCAGTCGGAGTCTGAAACACTTTGCTCTTAGTTAATCTGCTCAGGAGCTTTTACGTGATGACCCAGTTTCTTGTTGTGTTTTTATTTGCTCGGTGTTTTAACAATGTTGTCAGTCAGCGAACACAGGTTTCAGTTTTGGTCTGCGCTCAGACGTAGGGGCACCAAACCTGGCAACCTCTCTCTCTTCAGGCCCCTACAGTCACTGCAGCAGCTGTCCAACAAACACTAGCTCCAACACGAAACACAAGGTGTTATTTCACACAAATTAAAGAGATACAAACGTGTTAATTAGTGACTTGGATGTATTTTAGTTTAATTTCAGTTCGTTAGCGGGCTCAGCTACATGCTCCTGCTGTGCAGCTCAGGTACGACTGTCACGTCTTCTGTCAAAGCCTTGGAAATGTCAGCCGGTCTATCAGGTGTCATGTCGCGCCTGTGATGCATGAAATTAAAGATCCTGATGACCCTGTTAGCATGCTACGGACCAGTCGGCTAACGCTAATTCAATCAATCAGGACTGACTTGAACATCAGATACCTCAGACGACAGGACAGAAAATGACCGTTAGTCAGTTTTCTTACATTTGTCCCGTGCTGTCCAGCTCAGGTCCAAACTGAGGTCTGGGGGCCTTCAGGGGCCCATGAGAAGGTTGTGCTCGGTAGATTTAAGCTTCACAGACTCAGTACATCTGTCCGGGTCACATTTCACTACAGATCAAAATGTAGAAAACTGCCTCTGTGAAGTGCCAACAATGATTTAAACTGTTTCTGTGGGATAGTTTCAGGACCAGCAACACTGAAAACACTGATTCAGAGTCTCAGAGTGAATCGGGTCTGCAGGGATCTGGGTCAGGTCTTTACATTTTTGCTCCATTTCGTGTTCAGTGTAACCCGATCCGTCGGCTCCAGGCTGAAGCATGCGGTGACGCGGCTCGGAGCTGAAAGTGATCTGGCCTCGCTCCGCACGCCGCCGCTCGCCGATATGTTTAGCGTCCTGCAGCTGAGCACTGAGCTGCAGAAACAGCTGCAGGTTTATTTGTGGAGGCGGGATCAGGACCGGGATCAGGACCAGGATCAGAGCTGCACGCTAACAGAGACGCTTTTAAACCTGACATCAACTGCTGGACTCTGAACACCAGCAGACAGACGTGTGTTCATAGTCCACAGAGTAACTGCAGGGGACAATGTAACTGAGTACTTTTATTACAGTTCTGTACAAAAGTACTTTACCTCAGTATTTCCTTTTTCTGTTACTTTATACTTCCACTCCACTACATGTATCTGACAACTTTAGTTACTAGTTACTTTACAGATTACATGTTGCATCAGAGCCAAAGTATCACATCAGATCTGATAATCAGTTGACCCATAGTACAGAGGAAGTATATGTACTGTATTTACTTGTACTTTTGATACTTAAGTACATACATCAGATACTGTGAGACTTTACTCGAGTACTGTTCATATACTCTTTATCAGAGTGTTAATGGCTCATTTAATCACAATGTTCTCGCTCTGTTCTGTGTTCTCGTCCCTCAGGGGGACCAGGAGGTGAAGGCCGTCACGCCGGGCAACGAGCCAGCAGAACCCAGCGGCAGCACCGGCGCCAGAGCCGAGGTGGAACCGGACAAGTTTGAGCTCCCTCCAGAGTCGGACGAGGAGTACATGGTGGTGGAGGAGGCCGACTCCTCGGCGGCCGGCCGCATGAAGAAGTCGGGGCTGACGCGCATCGAGAGCTTCAAAGCCACCTTCTCCAAGCAGAACATGAGCAAGACCCGCGAGAACCTCGGCACCAAGGTCAACAAGCTGGGCGAGCGCATCGTGACGGCCGAGAGGCGCGAGAAGATCCGCCAGTCCGGAGAGAGGCTGAAGCAGTCGGGCGAGAGGCTGAAGGAAACCATCTCCAAGACAGTCCCGGCCAAGCTCAACCTGAAGAAGGAGAGGACTGTGGCGGAGGGCCAGGAAGGAGCCGAGGGCGCCACGGAGGGAGCCGTCCCCGTCCCTCCTCCCAAGGGCCGCAAGGGCACCCCAGACGCCGCCAAGGCGGCTGACGAGGGCAAGGCGGAGGAGTCTGAGGTGCCGATGTACGACATGAAACAGCTATCGTAAACCGCGAGACAGCGAAGAGATCTGGGCCGGTTTCTTTTGGACCACACAGAGGAAGTCAAAGAGAAGTTCATGAGGTCGCTGCTGCCGAGCAGAACTGAGAGAAGAGTAACTCGTCTGAACGTTGTTGAGGGAAGTGAGAGGAGAACAGGCCGGTCGCAGATCCATCGGACTGAACATCAACACGGCGGCCTGAAATCATCCAGGCCGCTTCACATCCACTCACACGTGTTCTGGACTGTTATCACATCAGATAGAATATATCAGAATCATATTTATAGTTTTGTTTTGTGTTCGATGAAGACTGACTTTGGGAAAATAAATGAACGAAGAGTTCAGAACTTTACAGAACGTTTCCCGTCGTCACACCGCTGCTGTTCACCTGTTTGTGCATGTTGAGATTGAACTGTTGGATGAAGACGTGATGGTACGTTTGGTTTCTAAACTCATTGTAGGAGAAATATTTACAGTTAGTAGAGATGCACGGTGCGGATTGTTTCAGCCGATACGATAACCGATAATTACCTGACTGTCATGGTCGGTACGATAGAATAACCGATAACAGAAAACATGTTTATGCACACAGTGAGATGGTTTACTTGATTTTCCAGCTGGGATCAGACTCGTGTTCACACCAGTGACGACATGTGTGGCTCTACACAGCCGCAGCAGTTCGACATGATGAGCGTGACATCAGTGTTTGTTGTTCTTCTTCTCTGTGTTCATTGGCTGCTCACAAAACAGCTGTAAAGGTGCGTACAGCCGCCTGCTGTGTGGAGAGGCTGCACTTGTTACGCCAACAAAATTTGGGTATAATCAGGTCTAGTAACAGGTAATCTTACATATCGTGCATCTCTAGTTAGAGGGTTAAAAACTGACTGAGCAGCGAGGAAAAAAGAAACATCTGTTTGCACGTGAGGCCGTTTGTTCCTGTAGACGTCTCCAGAAGTCTGACCGGGTCTGAAACTCTGGACCTGAGTCCGGATGTGGTCACGAAGAACAGAGATCACCTGTGACGACCTTTTGAAAATGTATAAAACACGTTGACTGTTGTGATTTAAAGTGACAGAAGACTCACTGATGCAGTAAATAAGAGATGTTTAAATAAAGTCCTGACAGCACCACAGACTGGATCATCACAAAGAAGGAAATTAACAAAAGGAAGTGCTTTTATTTTGAAGTAGGAGTCTTACACTGACGATCTCACACCGTCTCAATGAATCGATCATTGTAAATCGTTTGTCAACCGATTTTAAATTAAAAGTATTTATTTCATTTTGTCACAAACCTCCAGCGGGTGACTGACGTTGTGACGATCCACATTTCTAGTGTTGTTGTGTTTTAGGATGTTAGTGAGTGACTGCATGGCTGATAGTTTGTCAGATATTTAAGCTGCTTTGTGTTCGATTGTCATGTTGAGAAAATAAAAGTTCAGCTGAGTCGTTTCTGTAAAGTGACGTCTGCTCTCCAGTGATTACAGTGAAACTACAGAGGCTGTGAACGTTTGTGTCATTAAGAATAAATCTTATTTTTCATTTCAAAGCTTTTAGAGAACAATAATAAAAATAGTGAAACTCCGTCATCAGTTGTGTTTTATTAACGATGTCAGAAAGTTTGTTCTCTGCGTCTACGTTCATTATTTTTATATACAAGTAAAGTTAAACTCGTCTGACAGGAAGAAACAATATCAGCGAGTTAGTTGATTAAAACTTGAAGATAAAAAACATCTGTCTGGTCCTTTAAACGTCTCCGGACCTGACAGTCGTCTCTGTGCAGCTGCAGCTGATCACTCGCGGTCAGCTGATCACTCACAGTCAGCTGATCCCTCACAGTCAGCTGATCCCTCACAGTCAGCTGATCACTCACAGTCAGCTGATCACTCACAGTCAGCTGATCCCTCGCGGTCAGCTGATCACTCACAGTCAGCTGATCCCTCACAGTCAGCTGATCACTCACAGTCAGCTGATCCCTCGCGGTCAGCTGATCACTTGCAGTCGCAGAGCAGCGCGGCGCCTCGCAGCGTCCAGTGCTCGGCCGGCTGGACGCTCCTCAGCTGCAGAGAGAAGATGAAGTTCAGGTCGGTCCGACGAGGCTTCTTGTAGACCGGACACGAGTACAGGCTGACCGCCCCCCCGCCGGGCGGACGCTTACTGTCGGCCATGTTGGCTGAGCTGATGGCGTAGACGTGGACCACAGGGAGGGGGGTGAAAAGGACCTGAGAGGGGGGGGCAGCAGAGAGGTTCATGGGTATTTTGTCTTTTTATCTTATTTGTTATTTTATTATTTATTATTTAAATTATCATGACATTTTTTCTCTTCTTTGAGTTTTTTTATTATTTATATTTTGTCCTTCTTTGCTTTATTTATCACTTCCTGTTCCTTTAACAAATTATACCTTTTTTCTTTTTTATATTATTTCATATTTTATACAGATTATTCTTGTAGTTGTTTTTTTTTATCATTTCATTATTTACTATTATTTTACCTTTAATTTATATTATTCTATCTTATTATTTTTAATTGATTATCATAATTAATATTTTATAAATCACACACACCCACACACACACACACACACACACACACACACACACACACACTAACCTTGGGCGGGGCCTCGGTGAGTCTGGCGCCGCGCCGGTCCCACCCCGCCCCGTCCAGGAAGAGGCCGTAGATGTAGACTCCTCCCACATCCTCCGGGGGCGGAGCCGACACGTCCTCCCTCATCATCTTGGTGACGTCGTTGCTAAGGGCGACCGTATCCAAGGCCCAGCCTCTGGACAGGTTGGAGCGCGTCGTCTCCTGTCGCATGGCGGTCAGGAAACCCTGGGAGACGAACAACAATCACGATTGGTCGAGACTGAGAACAAACGTTCAGAAACTCGTCTCTCTGCGTTCAAACCGACCTGTGGGTTGAAGAAGCCGGTGAGCCAGAACTGGTGTGGTCGGCCGGAACCGATCCAGCCGCTGAGCTGCTGGTTCCTCTCCAGCAGCTCGCTGAACCAGAAGCCGAGCGTCGCCGACGGCCAGCTGATCCGCAGCCACAGGCGAGGGATCCGAGCGTCGAACATGCAGTCGAGAGCGTCGCGCAGATCCTCCGACATGATGATGGTGCCTGAAGTGACGGAGGTTACATCAGATACACTGTGTGTGTGTGTGTGTGTGTGTGTGTGTGTGTGCGTGCGTGCGTGCGTGCGTGCGTGTGTGTGACGGACCGTCGATGGCCAGCCTGAGGTCAGTGAGCGTGCTCCGTACGATGCTGATGACTCGCTGCATGCGGTCCAGCTCCTGTCGCAGGAAGATGTTCATCGGCTGCAGTGGACCCATCTTCTGCAGCTGACCTTTGACCTTCAGAACAAACTCAGAGTTACACGATGCAGAAACATTTGTAAATAATAATAAATATAAATAATATTTGTACAGGATTCATTCAACACGTCAGGTTTCATTAACGTCAAGAGTCAGTTGATGATAATGACGACTCAGCAGAACTTTTTTTGCAGCTAATAATGAAACAGGATATTAAAACAGTTTAAAGACATAAGATGATTGTCAGAGCAGAACTTCTGCACATCTGTGGACGGACAGGTGCTCAGGAGAAGACGTCATGGACTCTGCACGCTGTTGACTTTAGGAAGATCTGAGAGAACGTTGATGAACTCCACCTCGTGCGGTACGTAGTCAGGAGGAAGCTTCTCCAGCATCTCACTGGCTAGTCTCTGTACGCTGGCCTCCCTGGTCTCCCCGGCGCCGCCCCCGCTGTCCTTGGGTTGGATGCTGATGATGGTGCTGAGCGTCTCATTGGCGAGGTTGGTCTGGTAGGTGATGTCAGCGTTTGGGTGGAGCCCAAAAACCTGCAGACAGGAGGACGGCGGTTTAGTGATGAAGCCTCATGTCCGATCCTGACCTGTACGTTTCTGACGGTGCAGCCCGTCGCTCTGACCTCAGGAGTGTCGACCAGCGGCAGCGCCTCGATGTGCTGCAGGACCTCCTGGACCGTCTTGGCCCTGCCCGGGATGCTGTAGCCTTTATAGAAGCTGAACTTGTCGCTGAAGGTGTTCTCGCTGAACCACACACGAGTGAAGGTGTTGAGGAGATGTTTGTCCAAGTCGTCCGTCACCCGGCCGCCGTACTGGACCTCACCTGGGTTTGACATGAAGACACAGAGTCAGCTGGAAGATTTAAAACATCTCATGTTGTGAGGAGCTTCACTGTGGAAGTCAGAGGTTCAGGGTTCTGCTCAAGAGCACTCCGGCTGTAATTAATGAGCAGTTCACTCTTGTCTCCTGTTGTGTCATATCAGCAAACATGGTCTTTTTTTATTGTAGTAGGTTAAAAACAATCTGCTGTAAGAGATAATGAGATATTTCAAAGAGAAATCAGGCAAATATACTTTTAAGGTTCTGAGTTTTTGCTCATCTCAGCTTTTGAAACATAATTTAATCTGTAAAGTCAGAAACAGCAGCTGGTGGAGGTCCGATCCTTTGAAACGTGTCTCCAGTGTGTGAATATGACGTCGAGCTGAAGCTGCCTCAGTTAAAATAACTGCTGGATGAATCTCCGTCTGGTTCAGGAGCCTCTTGTTCAGTAGATCAGAGAGCAGTGTGGGTCAGTGAGACTGACCCAGCATGTAGCGCAGGCAGCTCCAGTTGACTCCTCGCTTTGAGTCCAGGTCGTCCAGGTGGTTCTGCACAAACTGCATGCTGGAGGTGAAATCTGCCTGGTTGAACTCGTACGGGATGTTCCAGCCCAGAGGGCCGAACTTACGACGCTCCTGACGGGAGGAAAACCAAGAGATAAGAGAAGGAAGAGGAAAGAAAAGAAGAAGAACCATCTCACTTTGTCAAACACACTCAGACTCAGAGCAGAGGCGGGTCGTGGGAGAAACACATGGTTGGTTTCCTTCATGTTAGCTGACCTGCACTGTGGTGTGCAGGAAGGCCACAGCGTACAGCAGAGGTTTCCACTGAGGCAGGTTGCTGATCTCCAACTGATCCTGAGTGACGCCGCTGAACGTCCTCTTCAGACCGGCCTTCATCCCTGAGGAGCAACAGACGAGAGAGGAGCGTTAACCTCCTGATACATCACAAAATAACTTCATGAAGGAGCAGCAGGACGGAGACGATTACCCAGAGGAGGTTCGTTGGTGAACTTGATGGAGGACTGAAGGAAGGTGATGGGGAATCTGTGCACACACACACACACACACACACACACACACACACACACACACACACGCACACACAAAGAGTTATATCATACATTTTCACCCCGAACAGTGTGAATGCTGTTGACTGTGACAGAGCCGCTGTGATGTCACCTACAGCTTTCTGAATGTACCGGCCGTCGCCATCTTGGCAGCGTCTGACTCAGTCCCAACTAATTAATGAAGGGCAAAGAGGCGGAGCTGAAGCGAGTTGAATCAGCCCACCTGTCTCAAAGCTGCCACACTAGCTGAGGCTAACAAGCTCCTGCAGCGTCTCTTCTCTGCACGTTCATGAAGTACAGATCGTTCCCCTCCACTCAGCAGTCAGATAAGAATTACTGAACGTTACTAACTTCACATTAAGCTCCGCTGCAGGTGAGAGCAGTTTGCTCTGGTGCAGAGTTACCTGGGATGCACGTCAGTCGTCAGCCACACTCGGAAACCTTTGTGTACGCTCTCTGGCGTTGCCGCGGTGACCGTCTCCAGCAGCTCGTCCAGGAAGTCCAGTCCCAGGTGGCAGTTCTGGAGGAGGAGCCAGCCGCCGTCCGTCATGCTGTTGGCCAATAGCCTGCGAGCGTGAACCTCTTGGCCCTGCCCCATGGAGATGGGACGGCACGGCGCCCCCTGCAGGCAGAGAGCAGAACATCGTCATCCATCTTTCCGTCTCCATCCAGTCATTTTAATTCTTCGCTCTGTAAATCCTTGATTGCATTTGTCATTAACTGATCATTTGTACTGTTCTTACATCCGTCTATTGTTTCATTCAGAACATGAATCGTCCAATCAGACGTCCTCCCCTCCGTTGTGTTTCCTCCCCCCTCTGCATGAGTTGTTTTCAGTCACTCACCTTGTTCTTGGCGAGCCTCTCGATGTTTTCAGTCGGGTCCGAGCCCATCGACAGCAGACACACCATCGGCGTCCTGCTGTCACTCTCTGTCAACATGGCGTCCAGGTCCAGAACCAAACCTTCGGCGTACTGTTGACCCAGAGACGCTGAGATGTAGTGACGCGCCTGCTCAACAACACACACACAAATACACACAGTGACATCAACATGACATCACGAAACTGACTCGTGAACTGGTCTTTGTGTCGTCCTGCTGCAGTCACACCTGAGCCGTGGTTCGGTCGGGACACCAGCTCCGGATGAGCAGAAGCTTCCTGAAGGTGTCGAGCTTTTCTTCGTACCCATCAGGCAGCGTGGCGTCCTCTGGAGCCGGATGATCGAACCAGGTCCTCCAGGCCCGCTCGTTCTGGCTCACCTGGACTCAAAGGAACGTATCTTCTGTTAGTCTGTGAGCTGCAGCTCGACCTGCTCTCACAGTAGTTTTGGGTTCTACCTGAGTCAGGATCTGGGCGAACAGCGGCAGACTGGACAGCTGCACCAGGTTGAGCCAGGTCTGATCCAGGATCCAGCGCCGTGGTTTGGACTCTACAGAGTTCAGATCCAGAGAGGCTCCACCTACACACACACAGGTACCGTTAAAACACTCTGAAACAGGATGGAGAGGAGGAGGAGGAAGAGGAGGAAGAGGATGGACGTCTGACCTTTGACGAAGGTGAGAACCTCCTGGTGTGAGATGTTTCGAGCCTGCAGGTCGATCTTCAGAGCCAACAGCAGCGTGAACAGCAGTTTGTGTTCCTCGTACAGACTCCTGGCTGTGTAACAGAACACCTGAGGGACAAACAGGCCGTCAGACACACCTGCAGTATGAACGTCCAATCAGAATCTGAATCACTGCATCATCTTAGAGGCTTTAAATGACAGTTACACTCTCCAACATTAGGCTAAGTGGGTCAGAATCGCTCCAACAAATACAAAACTGCAGATTAGTTGATGGTTTGGACTCTGTTAGCGAGCAGCACCTGGTAGGTGAGGAAGTTGATGATGTTGCTGATGCGTTTGGAGGTGAGCTGCGACTTGGCCGAGTTCTGCATGGACGAGTCGAAGAGCCCCAGGAACTGTCGCAAAGACGTCTGGTACATGACGTTGACCAGCGACATCTCCACAATCAGGAAGTAGAGGATGCTCCCCCTGGTGGCCACCGGACGGTACTCCTCTCTGGCCTGGTTGATCTTCAACTCTGTCTCTGCTGCAACCGACAGCTTCTCACTCACCTGGAGGACGAGAGGTCGTTTTTGTTTCACCAAACATCTTGAATCAAACATGGCTGACAGTGTAAAGAGCAGACACACAGGCAGAGAGCAGTACCTCCTGAGCGGTGGTCTTGGTGACCCTCAGAACCTCGATCAGAGACTGGTCCTCCACCAGGGAGCCCTGTGTGCTGGTCAGCCTGAACAACAGACTGTCCTCCAGCTCCTGCATCTTCCTCTTGTTGGACGTCACCTCCTCTAACAGCTTAACCCGCTCTGCCTCCAGCTCCTGTTTGGACCGACAGAGTGAACAAGGTGTGTAAGGTTCAAGACTTGGGTAGGTATCACTGCACATTATGACTAGAAGAAGTGAATTATAAGAATTGTTCCAACAACAATTACAATCTGACTGTGGCGTGATCGGACTGACAAACTGATCTTGGAGGCAAATTTAGACGCACCATATGTAATTTTTAAAAATAAAACATTCTACTAGTTCTTCTAGATTCTGTTCTGATCCGGAGCCGTTCACCGACGGGAGCAGAGCTCAGAGTTACTGTTGAACTTGTGGATTTATCTTCACTCCTGTTCATCAGCCTGACTGCAGCAGTGATCCAGAGGTGACCTCCACTGTCGGGTGGTTCTGTTCTGTACTGTTGACTGCTGACTGGAGCTGGAGGGGAAATGGACTTTACTTCATGAAGGTAACGTTACAGAGAGGAGACAGAGAACCAGAACCAGAACCAGAGTCTCTGCTGAGTGCTGACTTCACTCAGAGCTTCAGCTCAACTCTCTGATGTGTTAAAGTTTTCTTCTGGTTCTGTTCGGTCTCGTTCTCAGACTTCCTTCCTCTCTCTCTGACTCTCTCCTGAAGTTACAGCCACAGACGACCAGATGAAACATCTTGGATGATGTGAGAACACAAGTCAACAACATGCAGAACAAAGGTCGTACTAGCAACTAACGGGCTAACTACCAAGCTAAACGAACTGGCTGAACACTAACTAGCTAACTGGTGTAGCGACCTGTTTCTCCAGCAGTATGACTCGTCCCAGCAGCTGGTCCTCCAGTCCTCGCTGGGTGACGGTGAAGTCGACCACTGCTGTCCTGGCGCTGACCTCGGGGCTGTACGCCGGGTTGGCCAGCTTAGTGGTGATATAGAGCGTGAAGCCCTTCATCACGTCCACCTCTTTGTCTCCGACCTTCACCTGCAGCAGGAGGAAGAATCCCATCAACAACC